>NC_071108.1:30577777-30883888 GCF_024256425.1 Clarias gariepinus | reverse complement strand
TTATCACGGCTTTCCAGTTCAGATACAGTAGGTGACAGGTATATGTTGGATCAAGGATGTGGATGGAAGCCAAGCATTAAAAGACTACTGGGTGTAGTGCATTAATCATGGAGTGGATAATTAACTAAGGGGAATTAGTGTCCAGGAGTCTAGTGATAGTACAGAATCACTAAACGTGTTGAATGTGTTAAACTTGGCGTGACCGCATGGGATTCGGACGCTTTTGAAATCTCGAGAGATCTGAATATTGTTTACTGACTCGACCCTCGCTACCGATTACCGCCACTTAACCACTTCTGATTATCACCGAGGTGCGAAAATGCTAAAGAGAACGAGGAACGTAATGGTCTACGGTATATTTCGCTGTGTTAATGATCTCAGTGCAGTGTGTACATAGACATGAGGCTGGTGTATGTACTAGCTTCTGTTTTAATCTTTACCACCCCCCCCCCCCCACCCCTTTGACATTATCAAAAACAAAAAAGGGTTGCTGTGGAAACAGCATATAACTGCCTGAAGTCAAGCAAAAATCCCATTTCCAACCTGCGTTTATATTTAGAATACCGCTCATGGTGGGGGGCTGTGTATCCTAAACCTGCTGTAATCTTTCTACATACTGTACGAGTTTCAGGAAAAGTGGCAGAGAAATGCACTGTTTTAATGTATCTGTGCTATGAATGTGTATAACTGTTAGGGTGCGTTTCAGTGTGAGAATGTGTACGAGTATGTGTGTGTGTGTGTGTGTGTGTGTGTGCTCGCTTCATCACAGATACTTGGCAAGGTCTGTGCACTGACTGTTTGGCACTGTTGAGGATTAGCATGCTTATCGGGGAGTCTCTGTTCTTTTACATATATTATCTGCCTGTGCCGATCATTCAGCTACTCCAAATCTTCGCATCTCAATCTACCACTGAAAAGCGCTCCATCTGTGCCATGCGCCTTTTTGTAACACACTTTATAATGCCAGATTCATCTCATCGCACTGTTTGAGTGGTTTTTAGCTTAAGCGAATCATAGCCGCATTAGACGGTTGCTCGTTCGCGGCACCTTGGGGAATTTCGAACAAGGTCTTCAAGCAAACGTCTTATTTAAAAGTGTATTTCTATTTTGTGTGTGTGTTACTGCACAATAATTAATAATTATTTTGGCCCAGTTTGTACAGGGATAGTACCTGTAGCTACTATTTAACAATGTATTTGTAATAAGAGTAAACACATTAAATAATATTGTAATATCGTAACTCTTGATTTGAAGATTATTTATGCAGGAAGATAACTAAAATCCCATATGATGCAACATTGTCATCATGTCTCATGGTCTCATGCACACTGAAAGGGTGTACTCACTGTATTTAATGACATAATTACCATTTCACAAGGTCTTTCGCTTTCTGTTACTAATAAACACATGTTTTGTAATCCAGACGTCCCCTTTCACCGCACAACTATGCTCAAACTCTAAAGTGGCTTTCCATTGCTTTTAGCACTTTATCTTGCATTTCAATTTGGCATTTGAATTTAAAAAGCTGAACAAGAAGTCATAAGTGAGAACTGACCTCCATATACTGATTTACACACAACTTTGGACCGAGAGGGTCTTGTAAGTGCCAACATAACTTTTTCCTTCACGCTCCACTCACTGCCTCGATGACTTTTTATTTTTTTATTTTTTTTATTTTACAGCACTCAGTTTAATATCTCACACCAGCAATGTTTTTTTTTTTTTTTTGGTTGGCTGTTCATATGGCTATGTGCGTCGTTCTCTTTTTCTGTACACACTAATGATGAGACCCTTTTTTTTTTGGACTCTACTTCATTATAATAGTAACTGGAAAATGTGTTGGAGAAAGAGTTAAAGTTGGAGTAAACAAGTCAGATCTCGCTCTTGGCTACAATTTGTTGATCCTAATGATAAATTCAATTTGTGGTTAGGATAGGAATATAAGTCAGCCGCATTTAATTAATTAAATCGTTTATTCAGCACTGTTCCAACTATTCCGACTCTGTATACAGGTGAGAAAGTTTGCTGTGTGTCCTGTGAGCAGCGGGTGATGTTTGTGTGTGTGTGTGTTTATAAGAGGAGGAGCTGGAGTCAGAGTTATGCTGTTCACAGTGTTGTTGAACATTAATGAACAGCACGCGTGTCGCCAACAGCCTTCCCATAATAACTATAATCAACGATCTCTGTGGGCTGAAGTACAGGCTCTGTACAATAAGACTGCGCTCAGGAAGCTCCGCTGCTGGAATCTGACTCATAAACATACGTCTGTGTTTCCACGCTCTTTCTCTCTCTCTCAGTCATACGAAGTTCAATAAATTAAACTTGCCATGGTTTGCAGAACAGTCAAGTGACATAAATTAATAAAATTTATTTATATATTATTTGTGTACATTGAGAAAATCAACTATTGGAAAATGTAGTTAGTGGGTGGTACATTAAAGTACGAGTATACAGTCAGGTACTTGGGTATTTGAACAGTGGCACAATTTTGGCAATTTGTACACGATTATAATATTAACTAACGTTATGAATATGTTATTGAATTGAAGACTTTCATCTTTCAAGGGTTACATTTCTTTTCTTCTAAATTTTAGGGATTATGAACCAGGCTATTTTTACAGGCTTGAAGCAATCAGTCAAACTAACATGATTATAAATGTTAGTATCACTTTAAATATGTTTAAAGGCCAATCCTTTTAATGCATTGACTGTCTGACATCTGAAAACCACAGACATCTCCAAATGTTTAGTTTTGCGTTTTGCTGTGCTTTCAGTTGTTGCTTGTTTGTAGATCTTTAGTTGTTTTTTTCAGTAAGTGAAAACTGGGTTAACAATTTATTTGCCTTAAGAAGCTCTTGCTTTGCTTTTGTCTATGTTCATCATTTACCTGTACTGCGAAGCCTTTTTAGTTCTACAGCGTTTGTCTGAATCTGCACAGACATTATAACTTCACAGTATATACTTTAGATCTCATCCTGCTATTCTATCAACAGACACTCATCAGTAACCACCAGTAACTTTAGTTCTGTTGGGAGCCGTACATGCTCATGTTAGATGATGATGAGGTAAGCTTTGACTCATAAACCTTTCCCTAAATCCGTTCCTTAAAAAATCCTTTTCTTTTCCATCATTCTCTTATCGGTGGTTTGCATCTTGACGTAAACTATTGGTATTTGCATTCATGAAGATGCTTCTTGAATGTTGACTTTACCAACAATACACCAACGTCATCCAGTGTTTTCGACTTGGCTAGATGTTGGGACGGGGTTTTGCTTCAACAGGGAAAGAATTCTGTCATTATCCACTTTAGCTGTCTTACCATAGTCCTCAAAGGATATTTGGTGTCACTGAGCTCACTGCTGCAATCATTTATTTTAAGAAAGTACCAAATTGTTGATTGGGGCACTGCCAATTTCTTGGCAAGTTATGGTGTCTTTCACTTGAACATCAACATCTTCACTTACATTTACAGCAACATTTGGTTTCTTGCTTAAGAGTTGGTTGGCCCCTGCTCAACGACATGACAGTAGCAACTTGGTGGTGCTGGGGTTTGAACCCAGGAACTCCTGATCATTGACCTACTGAGCTACCCTTGCACCAAAGTCCAGGTTTGACTTGAACAACCCACGTATCTTCATAGCATTTGATAGACACCCTTATCCGGAGTGACAGTACCTTTCTCTTATTATTATAAGGTCTGAGTAGTTAAGAGTTAAGAGCCATGCTTAAGGGTTCGACAGTGGTGTTGGTGGTGCTGGCATTTGAACCAATGACCATTAGATAAGTAGTCCAACATCTTATTCACTGCTCTTATTTAGATATTCCTTCATATTCCCTCAGAGCTCCCATGAACAGCTACCAAATGCAAATTCGACACTTTGAATCAACTCCAGACTTTTTTAACCTTTTAACCTGTCATGACAGTGAAGACTTGTTTCAATATTAAAAAACTCAACTGTATTCCAAGTTTAAGAAACTGTAAGTCCTTAAATCCGGAGATCGCGAGTTCGATTCCCGGGTGATGCTGTAACCCCTCGCAGTCGGAGATCTAGAAAAAGCTGATTGGCCGAGCTCTCTCAGAGGGGAGGGATGAAAGATACTTAAGCCCAATCCCAATTCTATTTTCTACCCCTATCTGGCCCTTCCGCTTACCCCTACCCCTCCAACCAAAAGAGAAATGAGACACCCCTACCCCTTCACGTAAACGCGCCAAACGGAGGGGTAGGGCTAAGTGTAGGGGTAAGGGGTAGAATTGGGATTGGGCTTTAGTGATCCCACATCAATCACGGCTCTACAGCCAATCAGTGGCGTCTATAAGTTTACGCAAGCGGAACGAGCGAATAGTGCTGTCCTTCAAGTGTGTTACGCCGCCCCCAATGATGTGTGAGCGAGCAGTTGGAAAAGATGTGTTTGGCTGTAAGTAAAAAAAAGGTAAAAAAAAAAAAAGCTGTAAGTCAAATACTTAACGTTCCTCAACAGTCACTGTGTACTGCAGACCCTGTGAGGACCATGAGAAAACATCTGCGTTGTGACAGAACTGCTAGTTTGAAATGATTTTGTGGCATTTCTAATTGTTAGGGAGGAAAAGAATGAGTCCTGAATGTTGTGAAATGCCCAAGAACCTTTCAACAATATGCAGACTCAGCAATACTGTGAAAAAAAAAACCCAGAATTAGTGACTCACAAACAATGAGGTGCCTGGATGTCTCCATACACTAACTGCGAAACAGACGACAAAACAAAACACCACTTATCTATATTCTTTATCTAAATGTTATATAATTACACACAATAAACGATGCTGATGCGACAGTCCGGGCTAACAAACATGACCGAAAGAACGGCGATACAAAAAGGAAAAAAATAAAAAATAAATTGCACACTAGAGAGCATGTGTTGAGCACACAGATTGCAAAGCCATCCTCAGCGGAGAGAGAAAGTCTCCCAAACTGATTATGACACCTCTCCTGCTAGCCCATCAGAGCCGCTAAAGCTAACGCTAGAATTCACAGGCACTGCATGTATCAGCGCAGAGCACATAGCTTCCACGCACTCCTCTCCAGCACGATTAATTATGGCTCTTGATGGATTTTGTGTGAGAGAACAAGTGACATAAAAAAAAGAAAAAAAAAAGAATTTGTCACTCATGGTTATGTCCTCTCTGCGCTCGCCTCTGTGTGGGATGATGACACTGACGCCATGCGTGGCCACAAAACAAAAATGCCCTGTCACTGACATGCTGGCCGTATTTACATTTGATTGACAGGGAAAGTGACGGACAGACAGGTGATAGATCTTACAGACGAACCTTTAAATAAGAGGTTTTAGAGTGAACATTGCTAGTAGTAGCAAGTCAAAGCAAGCTATTTCAAGATCAAGAAAAAAAAAAAAAATCTCTTTCTGGAATTACACCAAAATTCATTGACACCCCTGGGTGGTGGTTCACGATACGCCTGTATTACGCCGGAGGTTCATGTTGACGTATCTGGCGAGCAGATGAAGGCCGTGTGTGTGTGTGTGTATGTGTGTGTGTGTGTGTGTGTGTGTGTGTGTGTGTGCGCGCGGCGCTCGCACCAGCCCACCTGTCTGACAAACGGCACCTTGCTGATGGGCGAGATAGAGAGAAAGAGAGAGAGAGCGTCAGGGAGCCCTCACGTCTCGCCGATACTCGGCCTGAGTCAAGACGTCAGAACACCGGCACCAGCATTCACAGCTCAGCTCAGCCAAAAGCGAGGGGGAACAGATGGAGGCTTGCAGAACATATAATGCATACATTTCTACCAGGCTGCAAAACATGTCTTATTTAGAGATTGAAAAGATGCAGGAAGAAGCAGACCTTATTGTACTATATACAGGTTTTATATTCCGGAGAAAATCGACAGCAAATGTTGGGACTAATGCTTTAAAACGGGATATGAATGTAAAGTATTACACCTAGCAATGGAAAAACACTGCTACGAATAAAAAAATTAATAAATAAATGTAAAAAAACGAACCGGCATGGCTTCTGTAGCAAATCCTCTGGTGCGGTTTATCCGATCACATTCATACAGTTATTCAAATTATTTAGCTGAAGGCGTCTCGCCGGACCGGAGAGACCGAGAAAGGTCAGAAAGTGAGGATTGGATGAAAAAACGGAATGCTGAGACAAATGGATAAAGACGTATGTGTTTATTCTTGTCTTCAAGTGTGAAGCTGATGTGTCTCTGGATAATAAACAGGACGGTTTTGACTTTAATCCACGGCCTTGCAGAACAACAGAAGGCAGCGGTCGTTAATATGGGAAAGTACTGTACTGGGTGCTCGGATGACTTTATGAGAGACATTTAAGGTGAATCCCAATTCTACCCCTTACCCCTACACTTAGCCCTACCCCTCCGTTTGGCGCGTTCACGTGAAGGGGTAGGGGTGTCTCATTTCTCTTTTGGTTGGAGGGGTAGGGCTAAGGGAAAGGGCCAGATAGCCCTCGAAACGAAGATTTTTCGGGACGTCACTTCAAACGAAGGGCTAACGAAATTTTCAAGATGGCCGCTCACTCGAGCAAGCAGACCCGTAAATTTAACGATTTTTTGCCATTAATAAGGATTTTTATGACAAGTTTTTATTATATGTGTATTAATTTTAGTCTTGTGTTTGTGTTTATGGTGATGTTTGGTAAAAAAACGTTTGCAAAAAAACCGCTAAAGTTTGCTAGCGGATAGCGCCGATTGCGCAATATTACAAAAATATATTTTTATGTCATATACACTTTACTGCATGCTACAAACAAATATAAAAGTTCAGTAGCACGGCAGTTTGCCGAGCTTTTGATAACGCATTGTTTGTTTTGCTTACGGCCATACTGTATGTGTACATGTAAATGAACGGATACATATGATGACGTATAACAGTGTTGTAGTGGTGTCCCATTTCTTAGGGGAAATATTTTAACCCTTCCCCTTTCCACTTCGTTTCAAGGGACAAGGGGAAGGGGCGAGGGGTAGGGGAAGGGGTAGGGAAAGGGGTAAGGGGTAGAATTGGGATTGGGCTTTAATGCACGCAGTCAGTCAGTCAGTCATTCTAAGTGTTGTGGACGACTCTCCTGGATTGGTTAAACGTTCTGTGGGAGCGGTCAGTTGCATGCACACCTCTAAAAGTAGTACTGCAATATGAAGTGCGAGTGCAAAAGTAACCCTAACCACCTCAAACCGTCTTGTTTATCGCTCTGGTCAAACCACTAAAAGGTAACTATAGTCAGTGTTCAGTCGTTTTAGTGACTTTTATGGACCGCATGCATGCCGAGGAAAGAGAGCGACAAAAATAGAACTGAGATAAAAAAGGCCAGAAAGGTGGAGAAACCTTCAGAAAAAAAGAAGTGAGGATGAGGATATATATAACCCAGAGTGCTCTGGCAGGAATAACGTCACCATAGTCAGTGTTATCAGCATGCGTGCAGATTTTATGGTCACTGGGTTTGTCCTTTTTACTTTTTTTTGTTGTCTTTTTTACCTCTACCCTGATAAAGATGCCACAAATAATGCAGACACTCATGAACCCACCCTGAACCACAACCCTTTAAGGGAGAAACCTTATTCGCCCAAGAGTGAGCCTCTTTCCATAGCTGCACATCAACAGGCCTCCTCCCGTCTCTGCCGTATTTAGACAGAGGACGCTGTTTTTGGAGCATTACCTCAATCATGATGTACAGTACAGGCACATGTTTTACTTTATATACAGTAAGTTGAACTTTAAGGTCTGTGTATTTATTTTTGTATAGGATGCTATAGCTATACTGGGTTCAACTTCAGAAAAAAAATTTCAATTCTTTTTTAAATACAAGGGATTTAGAAAATCTCAGAATATTAACTACCATTACATCTTGTAAAACAAATTCTTCACGCCTTTTGCTCAGCTCATTCAGCCTACAGTACGTTAGCTCAGCTCCCTTAGTTAGTGCAACAGTATTTATTATCTTAGCTTAGCTTACTTGCTTATCACTGTTTTTCTCATTCTAGAGTGAAAATAGGAAAAACTAACTAAGTTTTACCCGGTAAACACTTTTCTTACTGGCAAACTACGAATACCAAATAAAACATGGACATGCATCAATTACACAAAGAACACTACTGCATACTACAAAAAGCCATACCTGTTAAAGATATATTATACATGCCCAGCATGCTGCTGTAGCAGATCATGGAGTTTGTTTTTTTTATTTTTGGTTTGTTTGTTTTTGTCTTTCTGTGGATTATGGAACAGCTTAAGGTCAATCAACTGACTTATTGCCACTGAATATTTCATTTCACAAGCATCCACGTTTACAGCGGTATCATTCTTCATTCCACTGCATGGATTTCTCACATCTCTCTCATGTCTTACTTTCTTTCTAAAGGTCTCGGTAAATGCCTGAGGTCCGAAAAACTCTCTGCGTTCTCTGGAACATCTGGGATCTGCTTCTCCGTTAAGGCAAGTTACACGACAATAACCCTAGTCTGTTTTTTTCTCAGGGAAAAAAAATGTTTTTTTTAAAAGCAGAGATTGAATACGTTCCACACAAAACACCAGAGAGGCCAGGATCAGCCTGGCGGCAAACACGAGAGCTCAGCGTCTCGTACTGTGAAAGGGTTACATCCGCATGCTAGGCTGAAAGAAGAAAAAAAAATGCTCAGACACATGGAGAAGCACAAAATCCTGTTGAGCTGAGCTGAGATACCCTACGTAGAAGCAGCGCTTCAAGGCACAATTAGGATTTTACGGAAGAAATCCACATTCCTGCACACACAGAAAGTCATCTTTTTATTCTTCCTCAAGCCGCTGTCAACTCACCGTCTCTCACCCTGTCAAGGAGGAACCTGAAGCAGCCCGAGATAGAGAGAAAAAAAAAAACAACGGCAGATATTATAGCATCAAAACGAGCTTTTTTATTTTTGGCAGGAGAACCACAAGTGAGGGGAAAAGGAGGGGAAAAACAGAAAGGTATTACTTGTACGTTTTGCATTCAGTTGATTCACTTTATGCAAGTGGTGTAAGAATGGCCTATCAGCAAATGTTTGTTTTCCTGACATCAAGCAATGAGAGGGAAAATAAAATATATCTCTACTAATTATGCTTTGAATACCAGATCTACCAGATTATTCTAAAAATTTAAAGCATGTTTAATGTTAAAAGCACATTAAATCTAACTGTAATTTGCAAAAAGCACTCGACTCAAGTAGATAAAAAAGTTATCTCCTATAAGTAAGGACAATATTTTTATAATAAACAAACCACAATCTCATAAAGCTTTCTTAAACTGCCTAGTTTCTCGCACAAACTCAAGGCAAGAAAAATTGATTTTTCAACGTTGTTTTTCAAATGATCTTGAATCTGTGGATCTCGAACATCAACCGAATGCCAATTCTGAAGAGCACAAATGCCTTGTTGCTCGAGAGAGAATAGCCAAGCTGACAGAAGGGCTATGCTAACTTAAAATAGCCACTTTTTATGGCTATGGTGAGCAGAACATCATCTCAGAACTCTTCGAACCTTGACAACAGACTGGTCCTACAGTACCAGTGGGCACAGGCTTAACCTTTTAGAAGTTGTAACTTGTGCACATGGCCGACTAGCTGTATTGACCTTTTGCATGTGACATCATGATGTCTGTCTGCCTGTCCTGCCCTCACTTCTGGATGGCAAAAAGGGATGTTAGTATAAGATACAGTAGCAATGCCAACACCAGTGAGAGGAGCACTTTAAGCAAGAAAACACATAAGATAAACCGAAGGTTTTGTCATCCTAAGCATCACTTTGTCTCCTTAGTAACTGGTTCTAAGGCATTTCAAATTGCCTCTGAACTGTCCGTGCTGTGTTTCACAGCTAACTAGCTTCTAACACAAGGCTGAATCAGAAATTTAATTTGCAACAGAAGCACTGAATGAGCTAATGCTAATCTTTGTACACTGCCTGGGGTTATAACGTTATGATAACAAATCAAGTGTTTTCAAATTAATATCCTGATCAATCACTATCCTTGTTTTAATCAATATTTTCTTTATTCATTTTCACACAATCACTTCTCGTTTGAATAAGTTACAAAGTGCACTACAGCATGATGCATAAGAAAACAATCAGCAGATCAGAAGCTAACAATTGCTTGGTTATTCTTTTATCTGTGTGACAAAGCATCATGTTATCCGGTAGGCCATCAGGTAATCATGAGGTAATATTACTGTGAACAGAATTACTGTGAGCCTTTTTTAAAAATGCTTCCAGAGGAGACTATACATATACATAGATACAGTGGTACCTTGGATAACAAGCATAACTCGTACCGGAAGCGGGCTCGTATTTCAAAATACTCGTAATTTTCCCATAAGAAATAATAGAAACTCAAAAAAATTTATAAATAAAAATGATTATTACAAAATATAAAGAAAAAATAAAACAAATTATCCTCCACTTTACCTAAAATAAGTAAAAATAATCGAAAACGGTGTGTGTGTGTGCGTGTGTGTGTGTGTGTGTGAAGGGGCACGGTGTCCAATGACAAAGTGCAGACTGATACAGAGAGGGAGAGAAAATGGATCTTTAACATCTTTAACAAGACTTGCTTTTGCTTTACACGTGCGCTGTACACACACGCATACAAACACAAAATAAAATATGTTTTACACACACACACACACGTGGTCACAGTATTATAGTTAACAGTACGCGCGTGCACAGATGTTAATTAAACCAGAGTAAGCCGCACATTAAGACCCAGCAGGGGAGACAATTACCCACAATTCTGCAGTGCAAGAGAGAGAAAAACCATTGGTTCAGCTTTAAAACAAGAAGCACATGCATGCTACATGATACTCGGTACTCGTAAACCAAGACGGTTTCCAAGGAAAAATTTATTAAAAATCTTTGCTCGTCTTGCGGAACTCTCGGAAACCGCGTTACTCGAAATCCGAGGTTTCACTGTACTGACTTCTACGCAATGCACTTACTCTGCCGCATCTAATGTATGTGACAGAACGGTAAAGTAAAGAAGTGTCCATTACCTGTCCTTATAAAAGATGTGTGTCTGGTGCCCGTTGTCATAATTTTCTGCTTAGTGATTTACACTAGCTACTGATGAACAGCTGCACAGAAACCAATCAAAACTCAAGGTTCACTTGTTTAAAATGGATGGGATAATTAACGCACTTACTTCTGTGTCTCAAAAGACATGAAAAGACACTCACAATCATAAATTTCATATATACGTGTACATACTGTATACAGGCATGTGTCATTAATTTGTCATTAGATACAAGTATCTTTTCTCTCTCTCTCTCTCTCTCTCTCTCTCTTTTAAACAAGGTTTTCAGCTTGACTCAACACACTGCTAGAACGGTCCTTAGGGCAGTACAATTCAGCAAATAACAAAATGTTTCTCACACACACACACACACACACACACACACACACACACACACACACACACACAAACAGACAGGGATACAAAATAAGGGAAAAGAAAAGACACAACAATTCTGCACTAGACAGTAACTTGAACTAGCAGTGTGCACTTTGGGCAGTTACGATGTTTGGACAGTGTCGTTTCATCGTCTGTACTATATGCCCTAAAGAGATGATAAACATATTTCTGCAGTCTCTCACCATTTCATCACTAGGCATCATTGTGTTTCATACAAAAGGTTAAAACTATGTACATTAAGTGAAAAAGCTGTGAACAGACAGTGAATTTAACTAAAATACAACAATCATGGGCTTTCTCTGGAGAATAATTTTAGGATGCCATATTTTATTTCAGTTATTCCACTGGCCATAGGCCATTAAAAAAATCATCAAATGTATAAATGTGACACAACTGGGGCTCACTTAAAAAAAAAAAGGTAATCTCAATTTTCTTTACTTGCATTTTTGTGTTAGTCATATTAGCTGTCCTGTGATTTTTCATAATGCAATAAACACACTTTTCCTAATGTTTTGGCTACACAGACACTGACTTGGATAAAGACTAGCAGCAAAACAAAATAATAAAGTTATCATTTATAGCAAGCTAGTCAGTAACATGTCTCTAACATGGTTGTTCTGTCAACACGTCACTGGCCATGTTTCAGCTATAACAAAGCTACTGTACATTACACATGATATAATTCCTGATATGATGTTGCAGCACTATACAAACAACATTTTTAGATTCCAGAAAAGCTTCTTATATCAGCTTTAGTCCCTCTTCGCTGTTATAATACACTCCACTTTTCTAAAAAGGCTTTCCATTAGATTTAGTAATGTGTTCCTGTGTGTTTATTCAGCTACAAGAATCAGAGAGGTCAGTGTATAATCTAAGTTGCTGCTTGTTAATTGGTGATTTCTGAGGCTGGTAAATTAACTTCTCCTCTGCAGCAGAGGTAACGTTTTGGTCTTGCTTTCCTGGGAAGGTCTTCATGAGAGTTTCATCATGGTGCTTAATGGGTTTTGCAAATGCACTTGACACAACACTGTTTTTACAAGAACTATTTCAGAAAGGCAGGAAAATAACCATTTAAAATAACAACTGACATAATTACCTAATTCCATATGTCTTATTTCATAGTTTTGAAATCCCCAGTATTGTTGTAGAATGTAGAAAATAGATCACTAAAACAAAAACAAAAGAATTTGCAAGTAATCCCAGGAGCCGTGGTGTACAGTATATAGTCACATACTTTTGCCCATTAGTATATATGTTCAAACTTATTTTGCTCACTACTTCCTGAATGTTCCTGATCATTGTACTGTATGTCATGTTCTGTTAGTCAGATGTGTGTAGTGCAGCAGGTGGTATCAATGTGAAGTGCACTACAAATTCAATCACAAACATACACCGAAAGAAAATGCTCGAGAAAGCCAATAAGAAGTAGGTTTGCTCTTTAAAAGGGCCCAATTATGTAACAATTACTTTTTGATCAATTCGAACAGTCTAATATTCTCTTCATTCTTTCTTATTTAATGTTATTTTTTTAAATCTGTTTTTCAGATTCGCTAGGATTAATATTGTTTAAGGGGAAAAAAGGGTGGTAATTTGTTGGAGACCCTCCTCTGGCTAAGGGCTCAGCTCCGCCCAGGAAAGACCATAGCATAGCATTATGCTATAGCAGAGTTCGGTTGTGAGTCAAGCATAAGACATGTACAGCATGGCAAAAAAATAAAAAGCAAGATATACTCTGTTGTTGGCTGTTAAGAAAAACACTGCACTTTCACTTTTATTTAAAAGAAACTTCATTTACAGTGAAAATGTTCATGCAGTTTTGTTCAAAGTTGTAGGTGGCATTTCACATCGGACACCTTCCTGAACGAGCCACAACTTTACAGCTGGTTTTGCATCAGGACTGAAGCTTAGAGTAAATGTGACTCGCTTGCATCCTGAAGCTGAATGCTCAGTGTTTCCCACACCTAAAATATATTTAGATGGGCCACCCAATTTTACTGACAGTCGCTCAAGTATATTTTGCCCACCCTGTCCAGGAGAACCATGCCATCCTAATCAATTAAATATTAGCAGAGAGTTCCCTGTCGTGAGACTACTTCTATACCTGATTTTTGTGCTACCGCGAAAGCGATGTACTGAGAGGCAGTAAATACAATGCATGCCAGCTGTTGTAAAAAAGAATAAGAAGGGCGTACTGACAAACAAACACAGTTTCTCACAGTGATAGGGATCTTAACAATATCTTGAGTGATCTGACAAATGTTTGTACAGTGTTTAGTTCTCAATGTTTTTACTTTGTTATACTCTTCATATATGGGTAGAAGGAGGGGCACAATATTTCACAAAATATTATGTTAAAGGTCATATACTGTATATATATATATTTCCCTTTTTTTCCTTTTTAGAGAGTAATATCTTCTAGCTAGATAAGTAAATGAGAAGTGATGTTTTAATAAACCACCGGTAACCTGTACAGAAAGTGGAGGACACTGGCAGTGGGTTCAGCAGGTTCATAGCTGCTTTATACAAAACCCCTCTCCCAAGTGATTTTTTTCCCCTTATTTAATCTGTTTGGAGATATAAAAGTTGAACCGTAAAAGTTCAATCTAATGGCCTTTTTAGAGCTTAAGAAGAAACCATTTACTTTTAAAAGCTAAAAAGGGTAGGTAAGGATTTAGCAGCGCTTTAAACAAAGTAAAAAATTTTCCCTGGCTGGAAATAGCAGTATGGCTATCTCTTGTTATCCACATGGCTAGTTCCCGGGTTAGCCATACACGTAGTTCCCAGAAAGAAAAACAGTTTAATTTGGAGTAAATATGCTGTAACGTTAAAAGATACCAACTTACTGTAATTTTGCTCAGTGGGACGCTTAGGGTGACAAACTTCACGGAAAATTTGCCCAAGACCTATTTTCTTCTTTCTTGTCTTTCGGCTGTTTCCTTTCAGGGGTCGCCACAGCGAATCATTCGCCTCCATTAAACCCTACCCTATTCCCTGCATCCTCTTCTCTTACCAACTAACTTCACGTCCTCTCTCACTGCATCAATAAATCTCCTCTTTGGTCTACCTTAAGACAGGCAGTTCCAATCTTAGCATCCTTCTTACAATATATATATACAATCTCTCCTCTGAATGTTCAAACCACTTAAATCTGGCCTCTCTGACTTTATCTACAAAACATCTAAACCAAGACCTAATGATAATGTACTTATATGCACCTCATTTTTGAAAAAAAAAAAAAAAAAAGGAAAAAAACTACTACCTTAAACCTACTTCTCCATTAAACAACTATAGATTAAAAAACTAATAGCCTGACACAAAATCTGCTTACATGCTTAAGTGTCAGGCTACTCATCTGTTGGCCTTGGGTTAAATATGACTAATAGCATGTCAATAAGTGCAATGGGTTGCATTAAGGAATCCAAACCCTCACCCTAAGTGATACAGTAATTGTGATCTGACCAAAAAAGTCACAGAAGCGGTAGACGTGTTGTGGAGGAACCTCTGGAAACTAACCTGTTCCCTGACCCTTTGCTTCCCTTTGGGGAAATTCCTACAGGGCGATACGATAACCAACTAAAGACTTCCATCTATTCACTCCCTACAAATTCACTAGCAACCCTAAAAATTATATCCACTTTCTCTGCATTTATCGACTTCATTCATCTGCTTACTGTGATTTAATTTGTTAATATGTTATCTGTCATACATCTATTTAAAGCAAAATCAAGACTTACTGGTAACTTTTTACGATGTTCAGGCATCTAGAGAAACATTATTGATATAAGAAATAAATAAAAAAGTAAAAAAACAGAGCAACAGTTAAAGTGGAGCTTTTAAGACAATAAAAAGTAACAACCAGCTCAGCAGGGTAGGCAGGAAGCTATGTATAGTAAAGCAAGCTAACTTCTGCCCACTTGTCTTCCTTTTACAGACGCGAAAAAAGTCCACATGATGTTGCGAGTCCTTGTGTTTTGTGGGGGAAGAGAAACAGAAAAGCATCTCAGTCACTTCGGGGTAATGCAAATGACTCTAATATGTTAAGAAGATTAAAGTGGATAAATGTCGAGATAGATTTTTTTTTTTTGGGAACGGTACATAAACCTCTAGTGTTTTTTATTTTAGAGAAGGGAGGGGTGGATGTTCGTGAGTCAGCTCAGGATAATCGACACACACAAAAAAAAAAAAAAAATGCTGCTTGATTGGCTGAGAGAAATTGGGCTTATTTAAGATTTTGGATTTTAAGCTTCTTGGATGTAAAACCGTCCTACTTCTTTCTTATGATTTTCTTTTAAAGCCAGCCCTTAGGACAACAAAGAAGCTACCGGCAGACATGGGTCACACTTCCTTTCCTGAATTAGGCTTGGTTGTCTATCTAAACTTGCGTCAAGAAAACTGTACTTTTGCCATCCTGTTTCCAAACTGATTACACTTATAGTTTGTAAATTGAAATCTTAATCTAAAAGTCACTATAATTTCTTGCTGTTTGAAACTCTGATGTAAAGAAAAAAAATTTGAGGCATCCAGCTTTAAATAACTTGTAGACCATTAAATAAAGTTTCCTTAATTGGTCTAAACACTTATTTAGCCAACTTGTATATGACTTACTGCTGACTGTTGGTTTGAAAAAAAAAAAAATCCTTAGAGACGCACAGATGCCACTGCGGAAAAATCTGAAAGTGTGAAAAATTGGAAGGGAGAAATGAAACAAAACCTCGTAAACGGATTAAGACGCGATGCTTTAACATTTCCCGTGCTTCCGATACAGAGGAATGCCGAGCACAGGATGACTGCTCTGTCTCTTATCATGCAATGCATTCCCTTCAAGAAACAAAGCTAGGCAAGATTAGAGTTAGCCACAGAACAGGAAGTAATCACATGCACATACAGTATAGTAGACATGAAAAAGGACAAGTTCGATATTTTAAACAACCTGTTGTTTCTCACTCTGCATTATTATAAGATAGCAAAAACTGAATTTTTCCTCATTCTTAAAAATATACTGTCTGACCAACACCAATTAGATTTTCATTCCGTTCATTTATTGAGAAAAAAAGGGGAAAAAAAACACGACATGTTGATACACCAATGAGCCACAACATTAACACCACCACTGGGTGAAATAAATAACATTCAGTGATTCCCACAAGTATACTGACATATATTTGACAACCATATTTGCCCATTCTGGGAGAACAACACCGTTCGTACAGCGAACAGTTCCTTCTCGCACTACCACACCTGTTTATTCTGCTACTGTGAGAGGCTGTAAATGCAGCAAATCCCAACTGCCATAAATAAAAATAAGAAGGGCATACTGACGGTCACATATGCCCTGCAGTGAAACACAGTTTTGAACAGTGAACGACGGGAGGAGCCTTCAGAAATTAAACTGCACGTTCGGGTTTTCTAATATGACATGTTAAACAAGTTGTCATTACAGTCAACCCCTGCGAAGTTGCTGTTCAGAATTTGCGGATCTTTCCTTAGAACCTAACTAATAATTGTTCTTTTTTTTTAAGGGTAAAAATGTATTAAGCTGAGTTTAAAATTAAAATCAAGTGTTTTCGGGGCCTATATATGGGAGCATATTTAAGGTTTAAGCTATAAAATTGGCATTTATAGGCATTTTTTGTCTTCAACCAAAATGCAAGTTTTTCCACAATGCACAGATGTTCTAGGAACGGAAATTTCTGCAGCCGACTGTACTTTTAAAATGTGTAAATTTTTACACATTTTTTTTTTACCTAAAGTAAATGTGGCAGTTCTAAATGTAGAGCCCAAAAATGCACTTATTATTATTATTATTTGGTCACAAAAACAACCTAAACTAACCATAACACGTGATCATATACAGTATGATCAATCCTGTCTTGGCCAGTCTTGTAGTATCTAGGTATTGATGTCTATGGTGCATACCGATCAATCAATGGACCAGAGATATTATCCACTGTCCCCGCCTCCAAACACAACTTGAAGAGTGCACGCTAAGCAAAAATATCAGATGCATGTGCTGCTTTTTCTGATCCATGTTTTGAGACACGCACATGCGCTTGAGGAGTACTGCAACAAATGCGCGGACAAACTTTTTTTTTCACATCCATGATTTTCAGTAGTACTGTGACGCCACACTCTTGCTGCATACTGCACAGAAAGCAGTCAAGTTGAGCAAATGAGTGCTGGTGATACCATTTCAAAAAGTAACATGTACTGTACAGTACATGCCTGTTAAATTGAATTGCATGCAGCTCTTGTAAATTCTTACAGGTGTATTTAATTTGCACATACTGATTTTGGGAATTATTCTAGCACCATACTTTTGCTTTGCATTCTTTTGGCTCAGCACACATTTACAATATCAGTCAGTGTTTGTTTAATTGTGGGAAGCCAAAATCGGGTTCAAGGTTTAAAATTTAAATAATTGTGCGGCCTTAGAAAGAATTCAAATGATGTGGAGCACACTTCTGGAAAGAGGATTATGAGAGGAGGAGAGATGCTGTGCACAAAAAAACTAAACAAAACAAACAAAAAAAATAATTCTGAACTTAACAACAGCTGTCGAGGAGGTAAACTTCGATAAATATTAGAATCTATTCTGGTGCACTGCTCATCCATCTGCTGGAGCACTTAATGTCTGTTTTCTGGTTACGCTTCGCATTACACTGTGGATTCCTTCTCGAATTCAGTGTCTGATATTGTAATTAATTTATCCTGTGTTTCTAATTCCCTCTGTTTGGTAGATATGAGTAAAATGTTGCCTTCTGAACAAAACCAACTGTGGTGATGCTTCATTTGAGCCTTGGAGCTTTGGCTGTGTCTTTTGTCCAGTGTAGTCATGGTCTGGATAAGAACGTTCACAATTCAGACCTACAGTATTCTCACATACAGTACCCACTGCATGAGCAGAGTTTTTTTCATGAACGAGCTACATCCTAGGATTTACAGACATCCTGCATACTGATACCAGCTGTACTAGTACTGTGAAATCTTGCAAGGTAGGATGCCTGCTAATGTACTGTGAGGCAAAAAGAAGAGTTGCGCATCTTTTTAGTCAAATCAATAAAAGATAGACTGAATCGTGTGAGAATCAGATTATGGCCAGAACATGTGGGCTGAAAATAGATAGGTAGAAGGAGGCTCTACTGGAAAAAAAAGGGTTTGTTCTGCTCGGCGGAGAGAAAACAAAACACACAAAAAATTAATTCATGTAAAAATAAGGTGAATGGCAACTAGCATGTGTGATATCTATGTTATAGTGCCTTCTTCACTGTTACAGCTCCGTCATTGGGTAGGGTTGCAGCTCAAGAGTCAGTTTACAGTACGTCCACAAAAAATACACAGCATGTTTGGTTTGCTTTCTGTCTTTTGGTTTTGATTCAGAGTTGAACTTCTTCTTGATTCAGAGCCGAGTTTGCTTTGAAGTAGCGTAAACTTATCTCACTTCCCCGAGGGGGGGAACAACACACTTGGTCTAAACCTAAACAACATATTCAGTATAAAAGTACATTAACGATTACTTTAAGCTAATTAGAGAAGATGAGATTAAAAATCCTTATCTCATCACACTGACCTGCTTACATAAACAGTTAATACAGTAAATGCAAATTTAAAAAGCTTACATAAGTTTTACTGAACAACTTCTGTAAGTGATATTCCCATTTTTGGCGCTCCTTTAAAACAAAGGTGTGTAGTTACTGTATGTACAGTACTGAACAAGTGTTGTAAAACCTCAAACATGTCACTCAATGGTAGATTAAGGACAACTTCATGATTATCTAATTCATTTTCCAAACAGCAGCATATTTAAGACCTAACTCATCCATACAGGAAAGAAAAGTATTTTGAATATGATTGGGCAAATCCCCCTAAACAGCTTGAAGCCGGGTGACATTTTGTCCTCATTTCTGCGACAGTTCTGCCAGATATGATCCATCATCTCCAGTTAACGCAAGTGTTAATTACTTAGGCTGCTTGAGCCTGGCTCCCGATGCTCTGCACGGAAGCAATTCTCCAACAAATGCTTGACGGTTTCCAGGCTTCATATAAATAGAAATTTAATTTCTGTATGTTTATCCTGACATCCTCGGTAGCAAAGGCATATTCCTGACTGAATTGATTATTGCCTCTGTGAACTTCGAAATACCCTACACTCGAAGTGCACAGGAAGACGAGAAGTCTCCTTTTTCATGAGATTAACGCCGAAACAAATTTCGTTCATGTTTTTTTTTTATGTGTCTTACATTCTTACTATTTTCATTTTTTCTTTTTCTCTGTCTCACCACATTATCTCATTTTGCACACCCCCACACTAATCTTAAGGGCATGTCAAAACATACTTTAATGAACAGATGTGTCTGTCACAGACGCTAATAAATGATGTTTTAAGACCAACTGTTGTGCATTGTATTGAAACACTCTAAGCACAGCCCCCATTACAGGAAGACCAGCCAAAGGTATAAGAATGACCTGCTTTATTTAGTCTTAACGTGACAAACTGAACTAAAAAAAACAACAACTACTAAATAATAGAGATTGCAGCAAAGAGACCAGGAAAATCTAACAGGAGAACATTCTGGATCCTGTATTTAAAAGAGTAGTATAAAATAAATTTAGCTAAAAAACAGGGGAAGATGGCAAAAGCGATTTTTTGCGGTCCAGAAGTGAACTCAGAGGACTGAACCAAGCACTGTAGTAGAACTCAACAACATAGCAGAGATTATGTTTCTCATGCAGATCAGGAACACCATTTATAAAATTTTGTTAGCTAAAGGCAAGAAACAGAATTTTTTTTTTCAGAAAATAACCATCAACCGAAGAGATGTTTACCCCTAATTGTACTAAAAGAATGACAAACATCACTTTGCAAGAAAGCAATTTACAGTAATGTACCTGGAGCTTCAGAAATTTCACCTGTGTAATGATTTAGTTAGCAGCGGGACTCTAAGCATTAAAACACCTTTTTAAAGCCAATAGCCCTATTCACACTATTCACACATTATCTGGTCACCCCACCAAAGGGATAAGCAAAGGCTGCGGTTTCACTCGAATTTACTGACTCATCTCCGGATATGATGTCATCCATCTAAAAATCGACAAGTGTCATCCTTCTCTATCTAATAATTCTTTATGCTTTCGCTCTTCTGATGGTCTTCAGCTTTCCCTTTCTGCACGTTGTATTGTTGTATGGTGTATGGTGTACAGTGATATGACTGAGCACCCAAAATACTTTCAAAGCACTCCAACGCAGCCTCCATTCTTTGCGGGAGATGGATAAAAAGACGCACAGGAAACAAAAACCTTGAAAAAAAAAACCAGATATACGACTCCAGCAAACCCTGGCCAAATCGCATGCTGATTTGCACAGGACTAATATTATCGCAAGACCTCAGTGTTCGGCCAAATATGGTAGGTCATTTGTGTGGGGGGATTTTTACTTTACAAATTGGCTGATTCGCACGAGATTAAGATCACAGACAACCTCCGCGATTCTTACAAATGACTCCTCAGATATCCCCAGATAATGTCTTCAAACACAGTGCTGTAAATCTTGTCTTGATTTGTTAGACATTTTGAAACTTACAGAAATTGGATGTTGTTTTCCAGCAACAGTAAGGCGTTGTTTGTAAAAAAAAATAATTAAAATTTTATCCATGTTGAAATAAAAGCCAGGCTATACTACAGCAAAAACAATAGATTTAAACATACAGTATTGCTGGTGAGTTCAGCAAGAAACAGCTGCTATATATTTCTCTATCTAAAACTATTATTGTTATCCAGTGGTTGGCTACAATGACCTATGACATATAGGTCCATGCCACCAACTTAAAAGAAATATATGTTGCTGAGGACCCCAATCTCCTGCTGAACAAAACAATTAACAATCAGCCCACAATGCATGACTTTGAAATGCATGAAAAAACTAAAGTACCCAGACAAAACCCACCAAGCACACACAGACCAGAGGCAAGATTCAAAATCTCCCTCCCCCTGCCCAAACAAAGAGGTACAACATGACAGTGCTTACTAAACATAATTTCAGTAGGAGCAGGGTCATAACCCTGTGCAAACCCCAAAACATTCAAGCAACAGCACTGCCGAATGTACGAATTATACATTATACAAGGACTCAAGCCACTCAACTAGCCATCAAAGGGGGGGTTGACAAAATGGCTGTCATTCCTACACATTTAATGCAATAATATTGTTAAACACCATGAATTTCCCCTGAAAGTCCACAAATTTATTGTGACGGTGAAGAGAAGCAAAAAATAAAAAACTTGCATCTCTGTCCAAATGGTCTTTTATCATTATTATAACATATACAGTATACATACTGTACAGCTTGCAATTACCCACTTACACTCATCGGTTTGTTAAAACTCCATTTTACGGATCATCTTTCATATTCTACTACTGTATTTACGTCTTTTAGTAAATATAATAAAATGAACATTCCACTGTAGTACCCCTGACATTTCATAGCTAAAGGACATGTTCTACAGAAACAAAAAAACATGAGAACGTACAGAAAACAGAAGCCCTGGGCAACTGCAGGGGGAAAAAAATAAAAACAGCCAGGAACGCAAGTGAAGAGGTAAGGGAAAAGAGTAGGGGCAAAATGAAGAAGGCAAAAAAGAGCACATGGAAGAGGTCAGAGCTACATGGAAAGAGAAATGGAAAGCAGGAATCTGTGATGGAGGTCAAAGCTCAAATGTTACTAGTACATGAAGCTTTACCGCTGACTGTCTTCAGGGATATATCAGAAATACTGTATGCTGGGAGAAAATTTGCATCGCAGTCTATACAATTAATAAGAAATGTACTTGAAGGATGCAATAAAAATGTGCACAATAATGCTGCATTAGAGATAAGGTTACTCTGAACATGCATTATGCTAAAAAACTAAAGCACTGCTGTATCAGTCTCTTTAGGGAGAAATGAAGCTGGAGCTAATGCTGCTTTTGAGAAAAGTTAATTAAAATTCCAAACCTCTGATTAAAGAAAAAACGTGGACTTTGTACTTTGAGAACTCAACCCTGAGCTCATATCAAAAACCGCTGCTCAAAGCGTTAGCAGGTTATTTTTTCACTTTGTATTTAAACACAACACAAATTCAACTGCACTCTCAACAGGTAGTAGAACTAGATCGATTATTCAAACTGAAAATGTGAAAGAACTGCATTTCATTATAAAATAAGCCTTGGACACCACTGAATCTTACTGAATAAAGTTGTTTTTCCTTAAATTGTGGCCCAGCAGTGAAAGACCCTTCAGAAATCCTGCATGGGTGGACGTGTGGGTTTTCCCTGGGAAAGACACGCAGGGTCTTCCGGAAAGGAACCCCACCTTCGGATGGCAGATAGTACGCCGCACCAGTGCCAAAGTAGCGTGGGTGAGTGGGCAGCAGTGCACAGAGACGACTAGCAGCCGTGGGCACTGCCAGGCTTAGTGATGAAGATGCCGCCCGTGTCGTAATCACAGGCAGTGAGGGAAGAAAAAAGGAAATGCAGAGATTCAGTAAAACAGAAAAAAAGGGAGGGGGGCTCACATTCAAATCCTCTCTCTCTCAACGCCCCCACGCAGGTTTAAGCAGAGCGTATAAAATCATTCACAGAGAGAGAGAGAGAGAGAGAGAGAGTCATAGGAGAGAAGAGAAAACAAATCTTCAATAAGAAAAGATACAGAGGTAGCAGTTAATACCATCGCAGCAAGCTTGCTCAGGAGATCACATCCTGGCAGCTCCAATCACTGTAATAACTCATCTCTTAAGAACCCTAAAAAGCAAATAAAATAACAGTAGTCCTGACAGAGGTCTTCAAAGTCGAGTAAGCCAAAGAAGACTTTCGACAGCCTGCGGGGACTGGCACCAAATAAAGTTAACATGATTTCAGTCGAAGGCACCCAGTAAATGACCCAGTAAAACCAGTGAGGATGAGAGATTAGAGAAAAACTTGAAACGCTTCTAAACTTCTGAGACTTTAAAATGTCATGTTTGAATGAAGCTTTCAAACTGAAATGAAGTTGTGCCAGCAGTAACACTTCCACATCGTACCGACTCCAAGTCTGTTCGCAACGTTCAGGACACTGACTTTGGCGCCAGTTATGGCTCATAGTCCTCAAACTTGAAAGGCCTGTGATGAAGCTGAACCAGCCTCTCTCTGCGCTATATGGTGAGGTGGGATGTATTAACATGTTAATGGATGCAAATGTTTGTGCTGGCCATCTGATCCAGTTCTATTTCTGTGTTCTGAGCTGCATTCTCCAGAAAAGCTGTAAGCTCATAAGCATATTTTAAACATTATATTTCATCTGAAATATAGCCAAAGGTTCTAGAGGCTTTGACATGTAGCCTACTGGAAGAATCTGTGTGACTCTGTGGTATATTTTTGAGTATTTATATGTTCAGTAAATGTTTTATGTTCTGCTTTTCTCATTCTATATGTTGATTTTTCTATCTATCTATCCATCTATCTATCTATCTATCTATATACGCATTTACATTCATTGTAAAATCATGTATTTTCCTTTTTACACAAATAACTAAATAAACTGAAGCATGTAACAATTCATTGTCTAATTTTTATTGAATTACACATTATGGTTGCTTTCTATAGACGAGGACAATAATATTCACTGATATTCTGTGATGCAGATTATGCCACATACTGTAAGCCTTGGCCACCCATGACCCTGACCCCTGGTTTTCTGCCTTTGATCACTTTTGCAAGGTTCTGCCCCATGCAGACCAGAAACATCTCACAACACCTACAGTTTTGACGTGCTCTGATCCAGTAATCTAGGCATTACAATTTGATCCTTGGTTCATTGGGTCCTACACATTCCCAACCACTATTGTATCGAGAAAAATGTTGTTACTGTGAAAAGGGCCAAATTGTAATGGCTAGACAACTGGGTCAGAGGAACTCCAAAACAGCAACTCTTGTGGCTGCAGTGTTCAGGACATACCAAAAGTAATCCAAGAAATGAAAACTGGCTCAAATTGAGAAAAAGGTTAATGACGGCCCCAATAAAAAGGTGTCTGTACACACAGTGCATTACTGTTTGAATGCCAAAGAGGGGACCTACTCAATATTAGACAGGTGGCCCTAATGTTATAGCTGATCAGTGTGTGTGTGCATATATATCCTTGTTACCCAGTAAAGATTCAGCGCCATTAGTGTTATGACACAGCACACCCAAACACCAGACCAAACACAAAGACTTGCTTGATGCTTAATATACAATAGGAGTGTTAATATACAAAAAGGCTGTTCTTGGGAAAACCCATGTTTCTTTAAAACTCCTGGGGCATCTCTTGATTCTTTTGACTGTATTACCATACACAGACATAGCAAACAAGATCTTCTCGTATTGAAAGATACAGTGTATTGTTAAACTATAATATATAATATATATATATATATATATATATATATAATAATTACAAAAACAGTGCTGATTCTACAGTATTTGCATAAAACAGAGCATCGCTAGTCCTCCATATATACTCTAACAAATGACAATATATGTTGTACTGCATGACATCATGAACCTCACAAGTGCGGTGACTTGACAATTCTACAGAAAAAAAAGGTGAAAATGGGAGAAATTATGTCAGAAAGTGTTTTTTAAAAAAACACAAGATCTTCCTGTGACAAGAAATAAATAAAAATGTACTGAATGTTAAAATCTTGATTACCAAATCAACGCTGACTGTATGAAACAAAAGAATATGCCCCACTGAGTTGCCTATTTCATGTGTTGTTTCATCCCATAACATGGCAGTGACGCATTACACAAAGAGCTTGTTTATTAAGATTGTTTATCTTAATAAATAATTGGTTATTGTATTATATTTAATAGCCTTTTGGCTGAATATGTGGTAATTCAATAATTTGCAAACGAGTGCTAAGAAAATATACCGTCTCTATCACAGTATTTGCTTTAAATAATTGCGAGCATGATCTCAGTTATAAGGCGGGAAAAAAAAGTGTATATTGTGTTTCCTATTTCTTGACTTCATTTCATTACACTCTTTGCTGAAGATAAGTCACTTGACCCAAAGATAAAACGCACTGGGAATGCCATAATCTCCTTCCTGTCCATTTCATAGGTTCTTTTTGATGTTTTGTTTTATTTACAGCTCCTACAATAAACAGCGTAGTACTGCACTAGTAATGCTTATATACAGTAGTAACGAAAAGCAACAGAGAAAGAGAGAGAGAGAGAGAACAACATAAATTCTTTAATTCCACTGGTTATGTCAGATCAGAGTGTCTGATTCACTGTGAAAAACAGCCAACTGACAAAAGTCACTTTTATTATCGCCGTGCGTCAAAGATATTTGAGGATTTGAAACATGGCACAAGTGGAACACCACAAGTGTTGGTACACAGTATGCTGCCAATTATCTGTTCCCCAAACTGAGAACATGTGGTATCATTGCTAGAGACAAACCAAGAGATTTTAACAAGGATTTAATACATTACCATGTCTGCTAAGAATTACACACACTTCATTTAACGTTGTTTTGTTAGCTTTTTTTTTCTTGGCATATGATCAAACCTGGAATAGTTTTTGTTTTGTTTTATTTTTTTTTTCTAGAAAAGGCGTTTCAGAAGTTGGAAATAAAAGAAAAGATGTGTGATAGTGTGATGGAGAGAAGAATAAATTTTGGCGAATGACTACGTTTTACATGTTGGCGTGTGATAAATACGTTACGACACTTGGATTAAAATGCGCCTCTCTTTGAGAAATTAGCTTTTGAGGTATATCGATGGAATGAGTATTGCTCCTTGAGGAAAATATAAAACTATCCATGTGTTTTACAATTGTTATTAAATGCAATACAAATTTTCCTCTGTCATTTCTGTTGTTTCGTTTTTTCTTTTATGGCTGGAACGTCTTGTTGATCTATTTCTGTAAACTTGGACCTTTTTAGTGATGTTAAAGTCAATAAACCTGGACATTACTCTGTTACGTCTTCTCTTTGCTTAATACGATATCATTACGAACATTTCCTGGTGTATTCTACAATAAGCTTTTTGCTCTCTATGGGACCCATTTTACCTCCTGGCAAATTTCACAAGCACTAATTACTAATTTTCTTTTTGAACATTCATTATAAAGCTGGTCAGGCCAAGTTCTTGGCCAGCTGTTGTTTTCCAGCTTCCTTATTTCTTCACAAAATTAACTACTAAATGTTTGA
This sequence comes from Clarias gariepinus, assembly GCF_024256425.1. Classification (NCBI taxonomy): domain Eukaryota; kingdom Metazoa; phylum Chordata; class Actinopteri; order Siluriformes; family Clariidae; genus Clarias; species Clarias gariepinus. Next base: position 30,857,255 of record NC_071108.1, on the reverse strand, counting down.
GATTTTGTAGTTGCCTTGCTGCTCTGTTATTTAGTTAAAACAACTAGTCCAGCAGTATCTAGTTTTGCTAGTCTTTGGCAGTTTTTTGGTAATCCAACATGGAGATTATCAGATGTTTAATAACAGTAGGAATACCTTTGGGTCATGTAAATAATGCAAACTTAGCCATTTGGTCAGAATGTTGTTTTGCACAAGTCTGTTGTTTTAGCACAATTGTAGGAATCAGACTTTGGTTAAAACTATTGTCTGACGAGAACGTTTTTTTTAAACATGACAGCATTCTTTGCTAGTAACACTGCAGGGTTGAGAGCTGATTGACGTTTTAAGGGCAGGACTTGGCTGTGTGAAAAATTCTTCACACAGGAATCAACTATCCCAGACAAGGTAAAACCAAAACCTCCACTAGTGTACCTGAGATGAGTACACAAGTTTAAAACTGCTGCAGCAGAAAAGGGGCACAGAGACTGAGAACAAAGCTGCTACTGTAGCTGTGTGTAAAACCTTTAAAATGAACACAATCCTAAGCACAATAAAATATTTACTTGTAGACAAGCAATAAATGGCACAGGCCTTCGGTCTCAAGCAGAACTCTACTCCAAAACCCATGGTAACTCTTCCACTTTAACATTATTTTTGGATACACATTCAATGAATTCCTAAATTCGACTCTGTTGCTATTCTTGCTGTTCTTCAGAAGGTTCCAGACGTTATTCAGGTAATGAAAAGTCACTCAGACTGATTCTTAGAAAGTCCAAATTTGAGTCAATTGTCAGAGATGTTTAAGAATTCAAATGAAGAGTAAAGTTGTATAAAGAAGCATCCAAACAACAAAATGTGACCCAAAAATTCCTGCGCCAACCCCTTAACTAGCACAGTTCAAACTGAAAAGAAAAAATTAAAATAAGAGTAGTGAATGTGTTGAGATAATAATAAGCAAATAGATCTAAACACCAATCAGTTGATTAAAAAATTTCTGAGCTCACAGAGCTTGTAATTAATGTAATTGTATTCTGTAACCATCATAAAACATCAACAGAAGCAATATACAATAATGGGGCGTAATATAAAATGTAAAGAGAAACTCATTACCTTGATGGCACTATTATCATTTCTAAATGCGCTGCGATAACATATGAGTGCTTGGAGTAAAAAAAAGAAAAAAAAAGTGAAAACCAAGTTCACATCATGTGGAGGGTTTAGTCATTACTTCAAGGGCTGAGATAGAAATCTGTTGTTTAGCATGCCCCTTTGCTTTTGTTTTGGGTAATGAAAGCCCATTGAGAGGCGGACATGCTGGACCACTGCCCATTCCGCTCTGTTTCAATTACCCAGCATGCTTTCAGCGGGGTAATGAGGTGGGTGTCACCACGGGGGCAAAGTGACAGCAAGTGCCTGCCGCACTGCCGCTTGGCCTCTCGTTTCCGCAGTGATCAGCTGCCAATTGAAAAGGTCGAGAGGGCAGCCGAGTGAAAGAGATGAGGAACAACAGAGACAAAAAAAAAAAAAAAAAACACGAAACGAGAGGGAAGACCTACCGCAGACCAGCGACAGGCTCATGCTGAGTCGCATTTTCACAGCAGACCTACAGCTACCGTATGTTTTCATAAGAGTCAGAGAAAGAGGGAAAAAAACAGTAGGGGAGAATTGCGTTTCAAAGCCCAGTAAATAAAGTTGGTATTGATTTAATCGCACGTGTAATTCGTTTTGCTGTCTGACACCAAGTCCAGCAATAAAAGAGAATCATGTAGGACAGCATAACAGATAATACGACCATACATCAATTGAGGTTAGGGAGACATTGGGGCGATAGATCACCTTCAAGCCAGACTGCTTAGCTACGGAATTTATAAACTAGCTCCTAAAACTGAAGTGGCTTTCAATTTTGGTTTTCAATTTATAAATACTGTACGGTACTTTGCTGCTGTTCTCCTCTAGCCTTGATCCTATTTTATATTTAGTTTACTGCAGCGATTCTACCATGACACCGGCACGTTGCCGTGACTCAAGTGATCCAACACGGCAAGTGTTAGTGTTAGTGATTTATCTAGTTATATGGTGTCTGTCAGTGCATCATGGCGGTTTAGTATTTTCACCTTCTTTCAATATACACAAACATGAAAGAGAAACTAGACACCTACAGTTTTATGATAAAATAGATGCATAATTATAATTTCAATCAGAAAGCACAACTTAAAGAGGAAAATTCAAAGAATAGTTTGATTTTCCGAAATATGGAATGTTGGTCATTCTAAGGGTGGACTTTCCCAGACACAAATTGACTATGACTACAAATTTTCAATTAGAGCTTTCATGACTTTTGTAGTTCAATTTAGAGCAAAGGTTAAACAGAGACGGGATCTGATCGACCCCGGCCTTCTGAAAAATGTCTTTGTGCTGCATAACCTTTTCAATCTATGGGTGTCTGTGTGCCCTGTATAGGATGACAAGTTTGAAGATTTTTGGTTAAATAAAATCCGCACTGAAAATGTCCAGAATAAAGATTTCACATTTTATATTGCTATGGTAAAAAAATATATAGGAAATTCTATATCTTAGCTTAAAATTAATTTACAATGTCACCCAATTAATTCAAATTCGAATATAGAACATTAAAAGTTTAACTCTTTATAAAAACTGCAGTTTAAATAATAAACATGGATTTAGCACAGATGCATCACCTTGACCTTGACTGCCTGTCAACTGAAAGATTTACATTGAGCCTCTTCTTTTGCATGTTCTAAGCTTAATAATACCAACAACAAATTAAAAAAGCTATATAAAGCATTAAAAAGTTGTGACCTGCTCCCAAATCCTGACTTTAAACCTCTCTCACTGCCCATGTATACAATAGTGTCAGATATACAGCATTCAAGAGCGTTAACAACTATTTCTAACACAAAAAGGGAGCAAGCATAAAGAAAAGACATAAGGTATCCCACATATGGGTTAGGATCTTAAATTATTTAAATTCAAATGCTTGGATATAACTTGTAATTAACTTTACATTCCAGGTCTTGTCAAATACTCAACAGGATCATAAATTCTAGTGAAAGATATTTCTCGTTTCTACTGGCACATGAAGTCACACAACTACATTTAACTAGATGTAAGCTTGGAGCAAAAAAAAAAGCAAGTGCCCATCTTTTCACATCCAGTGGCCTTTTCCATTAAGTGTACTGTCACTGTCACTCTGATATAAAAGGGTCATCTTATATTATTATATTTGTTTAAATGACTTTATGGCCATTAACCTGTAGCCTGAATTATTATTTCTAAACATGATATAAACTTTTCATTTAAGTGTTAAATATTGTAGAGGGTCTTCATATAACCTCAGAAAATAAAATCTATGAGAATTGACAAGCAGGATAAAGTACTCTTAATTTTAGATATAGCTTGAATTCAAATGAAGTAAAATAAAATTCACAGCACTCAAAAAGACACTGTGACGCTTAATAAAATTTTGTGCTCGCTCTTGTACATTTCTCTGTAGGTATGCGTGCCTCTGTCTCCTATATAGTAGTGTACTTGTGCCACCTTCTGGTCAAAACATGCTTAAAAAATTGCTTAAGACAAAGTCTACATAAAGAAATATGATAAAGATACTTTATCATAAAGAGGATAAAGTGGTCAAATGATGAGAATAAAGTGGTCAAATGATCAGGTTATGCAAATTGTATTATATTTCTAAATGATTGTAATCGGAAAAAGAAGTCATAAAATGCTGATTATAATAAATACATAAATAACACTAAAGGTTTATTCTGTAATGGAACTGAATATTTAAAAAAAAAAAATGCTGAGTTTTTTAACGTTGAAAAATATTCTTACTTTCCTGCGTTACCAATTACCATAACATTATCATTACAAAGAGATCGATGCGGCGGCGCATTAGCACTTGAGCTTATCCTGCTCGCTCAAATCCTCCTTTGCTTCACGTTCAGTCAAACATATCAGTTTCCAAATCTTTATCTTTTATAAACACTAATATTATTATCAACACCGTGATGTTGTATTGTCGAGCGATAACGGACCAAGCCGCGACTCTGACATAACGTGTCATAGCTGCAATGTGTAGCAGCATTGCATTCTCGCTCGTCACAGTTCCAACATTTGCACCTCCGCCAATTCCAGTTGCATTTAATCATAAATACAACGTTGAGCAATAAAAACACCAAAACCAGTATTTTGAGTGACTTTGTATTGAGCGACAAAATGTACTGAGTATTTAGAGTTTAAGTTTGTTGGAATTGTTCATTTTAAACAGCGTTCTAACTTTGCCAGGTGTTTCAAACCCCTCTGTTCGAAACATTTCATGTAAGGTATATTTCAACTCCTCGATAATCTCATTAAATATTTCAACATAAAACATATTTTTGTGTTTTTTCAATCCACTTACCTCGTCCGCCGTGGCCAGCCAAACCTGTGGAGGTCTCCATTCTTGAGTGATCTTCTTTCTGAACTTCTTAGGGATGATCAAGCAGGAATGAACGTCCAAATCTGGATAACTTAACTCTAACCCTCCACTAAAAAACATATACACACATACACATATGAAATAAAGACTTGAACACTGAACTGTCCATGTTTCTGATTATTAAAAGCTGACACCATATGCATAAAACTCCCTGTCTTAAAAGCTTATTTTATCAAAGTATGTACAGTATGTATGCCAAAGGACATTCTGGCTGTGTGCAATTTGAAAGTTAGGCTGTTCAGTCAAGCTGAGCAGTGTGGTGAGTGGGCTTTTTGAGTGGGACATGCTAACTGCTTAGCATCCATGACTCAGAAAATCTGAGGGAATCCCACACATTCAAAGCCCACAAGCCTACTTTATTTATTTATTTTTATTAATTTATTTATTTTACCCCACCTCATTCTTGTGAACAGCTTACCGTCATCTTAATATCGAGAACGTCAAAATACTCACTCTGAATGTTGAAATATGTCGTTTTATTTTTTCACTCGTACCTGCAAAAACGCCGTTGGTCATCGTTCGTCAGGAGTTCGCCGATTGACGGCTCCGACGGTTGCTGCTGGCACGTGCGCTGGAGACACGCGACCACCACGAGCAAAAGCGCGCGAAAAAGCGAAAACATCTCGAAGTTTCTGACGGAGGGAGAGAAGAAAACACACATAATTAGCTATTAAATAATGCGTTTCTGACTATATTTAAGCACGAAGTCAATTCTCAATTCATTTAGGTTTTAAAATAACCTAAATATGCCACTAAAACCAGTATTTATCGCTTTACCCCCTCAGTTTTACCTGGAAACTGTCTTAACTGCAGCAGTCAGGCTAAATAACATTTGATCACAGTGGCCTTATATATATACATATATCAAATAACAAAGTTAATTTGGGAAACTAAGCCTGCCCAGTTGGACACACTAGTATGTTCTAGCGTCATTAAACAAGTCAAGCCCAAAGTTATTATGTTGACACGGATTTGCAGTTGTAACGTCCGTGTACTTTAATTTTGTATTTAAATATATCTATCATATTACATTCATTTGTTTACCTGGCACGCTTACCCATGTGTTGTGTTTGCAGGGATCACTGGCATCGAACCGTAAATTCTATTACACTAAGTACAATGTTCTTTCTCCAAGCAAACTATTGCATACTATGCTGTATTATAATACCTGCAATGAACCCAACCTTGAACCAGCTCATGCCTTATCTTTTAAATAGAAAACAAAATGAGTCTTGAACAAAGGCAAAGACGAAACAATTGCATATTTTAGTCTGTGCATTCAGGACACTGATGGCTCAGTGGTAGGTGTTTGGCCTGCCTTGCGTAATTGGATGTGGTGCAGGTCCACATAAAATGGAAGTTTGCATCTGGTTGCCTTCTGGTTTCAAAGGCATGCAGTTTAGGCTAATTGGTGTTCCCAAATTGCCCATAGTGTGTGTGCCCTGCAGTGGCTTGGCACCCCATCCAGGGTGTATCTCGTCTAGCCTAAATCTCCCCTGCGACCTTGTATACAGGATAAAGCAGTAATGTGTATATTGTGCAAGAAAAGTGTGTATATTAATACATTCATTCACTGATGTGTCATCTGGTCATGGTGGATCCTTAGACTTTTTCAGGAACACCATGAAAACTAGCCCGTTTGACACCAAATCCCACTGATAAAGTTACAGGGATTATAATTTTCTCCCCCTTCTAATGTTTGATGTGAAGACTTACGGAAACTGTTAACATGCATCTGCATGATTTTATGCATGGTACTGCTATCCATATTATTAAAGGATAAATAATGGACAATTTTTTACTGATTGCAAATACTTTCAATACTCAGGCACATTAGTAAGATAAGCATGCTTTTAAGTTATGCAAAAAGCAAACACCTCTGTCCTGGCAGACTAACTTAACTGTTAATAAAGTGCTTATTGAACGCTGTATATTTTTTTAATTCAAAAATGCATTTTTAAAAACAGCAGTTTATATCAGTCTTAGATCATGCACAGTACAATATGTAATGCAACAGTATTGAGCTGCTTTCACTTATTCAGTCATCTTCTATACTGCTCATCCTGTACAGGGTCGTGGGGGACTTGAGCCTATCGCAGGAGACTTTGGGGCATGAGGCGGGGTACACCCTCATTTACACAATACGGGAAAAGCCCATTAGCCTAATCTGCATGTCTTTGGGCTGTAGGAGAAAACCCACCAGGTACAGGAAGAACGGGCAAACACCGTGAACACAGACCAGAGGTGGGAATCGAACCCAGGCCCTGGAGGTGCCAAGCGACAGTGCTAATCATTAAGCCACCGAACCCCTTAATTTCTTCATATTAAATGAAATGATGTGGATTAAAGAAAAGAGAATAAATGCATTATTACAATTGGCTGTAAACTGCCCAGACGTTTAGTATATTTAAATAATCTGTTGTTCAGGTACAGTGACTGGACTGAAAACGAGTGGCTTACAAAAAGGTCCTTTAGAAAGCAAAAAGACCTATTTCTTGAGACTATGTTAAAAATACAAAATAAAAAAAAAATACAAGTGCTAATTAATTTCCACAGAAGATGAAGCATCTGTATGGTGTGAAGACAGAGGTACAGTGAGTCACATAATTGCCATTTAGTATTTATTATATAAACACTATTTAGAGCAGAACACATGCTACAATGTCAGATGTCCATTTCCTGATGGTACAAACTACACCCATTCTCCACCACATTGCCCCCCACCCCCACTCATCCCCCCACCCCAATCCAAGAAAACATTGATGTTTTGTATTCAACCCTTTAACATCTGTGACTCCTTTACAGAGCAACTAGTTGTGATTGTGCAGCAAAAACACATCTCTTGGGGTGCTCCCTTTGGTTTGTGCTTCTTTGCAGCGGTGGCATGTTAGCACCGAGAACATAGGAAACATTTCAGGAGTTTGCATTTTTTTTTTTTGCACGTTCTAGTTTTAATAAAATCAATAGTCCTACTCAGAGCTTGCTTTAGTGTCTAAAACTGCATCCAAGTGCAGTATATAATATACAGTCGCCTAAAATACTGCATAGTGCTTAGCTTTAAGCTAGTATATATCCATACTGATTATATTAAAATCTAAAGCAGTGTTAGATTCCGAAACTTTTTTTTAAAAAAAAAAGGTCTATTACATGCACATAATAGGATTCTAGCCTTACTGTTTATATACACCGATCAGCCATAACATTATGACCACCGGCCTAATATTGAGTACGTCCCCCTTTTGTCACCGTAATAGTGATGCACTGTGTTCTGACTACACAGGCCAGGAACGTCCCACACAAGCTGCAGTTGGGCCTCGTTATAGTCCCTCAAATCCTTTTGCTTGCTCATTTTTTCTGCTTCCAAGACATCAACTTCAGGAAAAAAGGTTTACTTGCTTCCTAATACTGTATATCCCACCCACTTCCAGTGGCCATTGTAAGGAGATATTGAAAATGTAGCTACTGTGAGAAAGCCAAAATAGTAAAAGGCCAGACAACTGGGTCAAAGCAACTCTGCTGCTCTTCGAGGGTGTTTCCAGGCTGCAGTAGTCAGGGCATTCCAAAAGTGATTAAAGAAAGTAAACTGGCAATAATGTCATGGGTGACCAAGGCTCACTGATGCACATGGGGAGCGAAGGCTGGCCCATGTAGTTTGGGCCAATAGGAGAGCTACTGTAGCTTAAATTGCTGAGAAGGTTAATGCTCGTTCTGATAAAAAGGTGTTAGAACACACAGTGCATTACTGTTATGGTGGAAAAAATGGGGACCTGCTCAATACATATATATGCATATGCAGAACCTATAAAGTGTTAAATAGCATTTCAGCAAGTCAGTAATAATAAAAGACGAATTAGAAGTGGAATTCCCTGCACTGATTTCTGTGGGTTGTGGACTGTCATGGGGGTAGATGAAGCAGAAAACTGATTTTGTTAATGCCTAAGATCTTAAAGGCTATTAACAATTTTACATTTTAAACTAAATGTTCTCTAAACTGCTTCTTTTTTAAAATAATGCCTGCTAACAAAACAAATAAAAAAACAAACACTACTGTATGTCCCGGAGAAATGGTAGTGTGGATACTTGTGCATGATGAATAAATATACAGTGCGTAACATGTTTAGTACTTACAAAGTTTCACCATGTTTCAGTACAAACACATACAGTACAGAGTGAAAAGAACCCTTTACTGTAACAGAATCATTTACATTAAGGCATGGGGTGTCTCGACTGCAGCAGCACATGTGGGTTCAGCTGAAATACTGAGAAATTCCTAAATGTGTTTACCTGGTGTCTAAAGCATTGCTGTCCAAAGAAAACATTTTACAATTGTCGTGTTTAGTTTTGTTAGTACATACTTTACACTCAATATTTGGAGCTTAAAAAGGACCTTAAAAGGAATTTAAAGCTTTCTTTAAAAAAAAAAAAAAAAAAAAAAAAAACATTGAACAACGTATTGGATGGACAAATTTTCCAAAAACATATGAACGTATTTACGGTAAACTGATGCTTAACTATGTACACTTTCACATTCAGTATCAGTAAAAGTCTCACAGGATCCAGTCAACCTTCAGAATTGATCACATACAGATTCATGGTTAATAAACGCCAACTTATTTTCAATACCACATTAACGTTTAGAGAGGTCTGCGGAATTACACTTATTCCTACAAAGTGACTGAAATCTCTGTTTAGGACATTAAGACAACATCAGGACAATATCAATAGTCAACCATAATAACATATGACACTCAAATGTTTTCTTTTTTTATATACAGATGATCTGTTAGCCGTTTAAAAAAGAAAAAGAAAAAAACCTTTTTCTCCTATATTACAGGATGGATTCAGAAAATCAACAAGCATATTTAACTGAAATGCCACCGAAACTGATTTTTATGTAAAAACATAGCTGGTACTTTACGCCAGAGTTTATCAATGTATTAATGTAATTAATGTAACAAACTGATTTTAAAATACAGTTTTTTGAAGTGCACCGTATACTTGCACACACTTACAGTACCTTGCAAAAGTATTGATGCAAGTAAGATATTCAAAGCTTGGGATATTTTTTATAAACTAACCCTGCTTTAAATTTCTCTACAACTGGGCTTCATTATGCCGTCTCTATGTACTATGTATTAGTTGACTTCTGATGGCAATTGGTTTTACTGGATTTTACTTAGGGGTATCAGAGTAAAAGGGGGGCTGTATACAAATGTACGCCACACTTTTCAGATTTTTATTAGTAAAAAAATTTGAAAACAATTCATCATTTTCCTTCCACTTCACAATTATGTTATTGGTCTATCACAGAAAAACCCAAACAAACACATTTATATTTGTTGGTTGTAACTTGACAACCAAGTTCAGGGGGTATAAATATATTTTTGCAAGGCACTGTATGTGTATTCTCACTATACCCTGATTTCTATACAACTATATTTTGGAATGGGTATCTCTGCTAACTCCACCCTTGTTCATTCTTCAGAGGAAACTCTAACCTAATCGACCACATGCTATCTTCTATAAACCCGCCATCAATAGCATACCAGACCTGTAACGGTACTGGAGATACTTCATAGATCACAGGGCATCCAAGGAATAGTAGGTTATAACCATGGTTGGAACATCCCACTTCAAACGTCAACCTGGGACAGATAGGTTAGTCAACTGTAAAGTTTTCTAAATCTATCCTACAGTAAAATCTTTAAAAAGGCATTCATCGTGGTTTAGATGCTTGGCATAACCTGGTTCTACTTGACACTTCTTTTCACAAATTGAAGGATTATTGATATAAACTAAATGTGTGCTGGTACATTACTACCTTGATTTCTTTGAAACAAAACATCATTTTATAAACCGAAATTTATCTCTGATGCTTCATAGGTCACATTATTGGAATATACGAGGGGCGTTCATGTCAAACCGAGACTTGTGATGAAATTTCTTGTGAATGAAGGCATAAAAGTGATTGACGTTTACATTAGACTTCGAGCACAGTACAGTGATGAGACTCTTAGCCACAAAAAAAAAAGAATAAAAAAAAAAGAGGCCGTAAGTCTGTGAATGAAGAGCCTGGCCAGTAGAAATCTTGAAAAACAACTTTTCGTCAACTTGCGGAAGAGACACATCTGTCTGTGGAAACTGTACACAAAACCATTAACAAACACCGCTTACACATTAGGAACCAGGCTGTGAGTTGCTGCCACATCCCTCTTACAGTCCTGACCGTGCTCCAAAGGATTTCCACCTGTTTGGGCCAAGAAAGGAGTTCCTGGGAGGCCAGCGTTACAGACGTGCTGCATCTAGTCAAAGTCCAGGTTTGACTTGAACATCCCTTGTACTTGACAGATACGTATGAAGAGCATTAAGGTGTATTAGGTCTCTGTATTTTCTCTTTAAGTTTTCACATACACACTTTTTATGAATATTATTAGTAACAGAATATCACAATAATTTAAGTAAACATTTGATTATCCATTCTTCCCTAGCCGTTTACATAAATCAGCATCCTAAGATCATCAGTTAACGCTATTAATAAAGAGCGTGAATTGAAAACCGAGTGGTTCTACTCAATGCTACTTAATATGCATCATGCTTGCGGGATTCCATCTCTTACAGGTTTCAGATGAAGCAATGTAAACAACACTGTGCAGAATTTAGAAAGCTTGCTATAACCTAAAATGGCATTTTACATTCCGTAAACTGATTTTATCTCTTCTCAGTGTTAGGCGGTTCCTCATACAAGGAAAATGTTTTTTTTTTTTTTTCTCTTTTAGATTTTTGCTTGCATTATATTCTACGTTCTACAGTAACTTCACAGCCTTAAAACGTAACTTGTACTTCAAATGACCAAGACATTAGCATTATGTGCTTTCTACAATACTGTTCGCAAATGCATTCTAATAGAAATGACATGGGCCTGCCCATGAGTCTAGTATTATTTAAATATATTTTAATATCTCACGTTGTCAGTCTAGGAGGGTGTGACGTGCAGGGTTCACCAAATAAAAGCAGGAGCAATCCCTATTACATAGATTATTGAAATGTTAGGATCTGATGTGATATAGTGGTCTAAAGATATCTGAGGTCTTGCGTATTGTGTTTACGAACAGTGGTGAGAATTCAGAGGGTTTTTTTTTTTTTTTCATCTATTCCTACCATTCTGAGGTGTTAAATAATGGATTATGTGCAAGGCTGATATTATCAACTTCATTTCTTTTTCTAGCAAAGAAAGGGTCCAAAGATGACGAGGAAAAACGAGAGCCCTTTTCTGAATCATAAAAAAATAGATCAAACAATCCGCAGTCGAAGTCACAGCCAGGGCCATTCGGGAACTATTAACATTCCGTAAGAGCAGGACGGGCCAATCCGCCATGTGATCCCAGACGACGCACTTGTTCCACTGGGAAAGCCAGATGTAATAATCTGCACGCTCGTTCATGCAGCACATCTTCATGACACTGGTGATTTATTATTAGAAGTGGAGAAAAAAAAAAAAAAACTTTTAAAATCCCACTCTGAAATCAAGATCTGCCTTTTGTAATTGGTTTTGTAGCAGAAAAGTCATTTGATTCACGTTGTCGTGAGCATGTTTTGTTTGATGGGTCTTTTGTGGGTGTGTATGAACAGCCGCTCAGGGATTGGGATAAAAAGAAAAAAAAAAAGGAACATTCTTACAGTCTCTGGCTCACCTTCCGAAGTGTTTAACGTATATTTTTAGGCCAAAATCAACGCCACTCCTGATGGGTGTGCTTTTCCATCGAACGGCGGATCAATACAGCCTTGATTACCACCTTGATTAAATCACACGACAGCGGAGGACCCGGGAGAGGACGGAGAGTTGGAAGAGGGTGATGAAGGAAGATTCCAGAAGAGCCACTTGCGCTTACACTGGCGTTTCTGGTACAGGTAGTCCTCTTTCTCGCGCTCTTTGCGCGCCCGCTGGTAATGATCGTCCTCTTTGAGGTACCACACCGGAGGCCAGCGATGCTTCTCGAAGTACTCCTGGTTCTCTGAAAAGGCACATTGATAATGTTGAGCGATTAAACACGGACGTTCAGGAGGGATTTAAAGAAAGGGGAGTGCACGAATACCTGCGGACTTGGCCTTCATGTCACGAGGGAACTTGCGGCAGACGCTGTTGTAGTTGGTGCAGATGTGATGGAGGCACCATCCAGCTAACTGGTGGGCACCATGGAACTGAGAAAAACACAGCCATACGAGGAAAGGACAAAACCAAACATAAATTTCTGTGCACTACATTGGCTAGATTTACCCCAGTTGCCACCGTCTGTATCAGCTGACGTAATCTCCATGTTTTCAGCAGACTGGCACTCAAACTTTTACTGTACCTGAGCCATTTCCAGATAAACCAGCACTTCTCCATCGATATCGGCTCCCATCATAGCAGCTTCCATAAGCACGGTCACAGTGTAGAGCTCTAAAACCACCACACACAAACTGAAGTCTTAATACTGTAAATACTGTATATTCCTAATGTGTGTGTGTGTGTGTGTGTGTGAGTACCTGTCAGTGCAACCAGGTGAGGCAGACAGAGACGGTTTGCAAGAACGATGAGCTCCATGGCGTCTAGGTCTGGGCGAGAACAGAACCGGCCGGTGTAGAGGTACTCCATCACCGCACGCATACAGCTACGGGTTGTGTTCGGAAACAACACCTGAAAAACATACAGTATAACAAAATCATTTTAGTCATTTGTACACGTTTTTGTTGCTTAGAAAGGACCATTTTCCCTTCCTCTAGTGCACTAATTGTGATCTTAAAATGTACATCTGATCCCTAAAACCCACCCCTATGGTCAAAGATCACGAAACACCTCATAAGCCCCAAGACGCCTAAGAAACAGCTTGAACTTGTACTCAATTCAAACCACAGTTTAGTAGCTTTTCAGAAATCTTTTCACTGGCACACCACCAGAGAGAAAAAAAAAATCAAAGAGCGCTTATGTACCTCTTTGGTACAGCTCTCCACGAACGGTCCTCCAAACATGGCCGCCATCCAGTCACAGCTTGAGATCAGCAAAGGCTTATGGGCCATTATTGTACCGTCATCCAGCTTGAACACCACATCTGCCATGGGAGAAAAAACAAAACAAAATATATATTCAGGAATTTCATAAGAAGGTTTTTATTATGGCAGTCTACAAATCCTATGGTCATTTACTGTAAAACGCTGAAAAAGCAGTACAGAAGTGTAAAATAAACAAACAGAGAAGTCCTAAGGTTATATAAGCAGTAGAAAACAGCTAGTACAAGAAAACATCTTGACCCACACGTTACCCCACAATAAATTCCGAATAGGCTGAAAACACCAAACATCGCCTACTCCTCTGATGGACATCTGATTACATAAGTGTAAAAAGCCAGCTGGTGAAATATTGAACGCTGACCCGTCTCCTTGGGAGGTGGAGGAACAAGTTGCTAAATATCACAATAAGGCAGAAAGGATGGAAGGGCTTGATTTGGAAACAGATAAAAAAAAAATAAATATATATATATATATATATATACATATATATATATATATATATATATATATAAAAAATACTCAGGTTTTTTTTGTTAATGCAAGAGGTATGAAATAACCTCATACTGCGACAAGTGAAGTGCAATAAACTTCGAGAGAGAAAGAGAACGTTTAGGAGAATAAGAGAAACACTCAGTTTATTTGCAGTCGGGACAAATTAAAGACATGACTTGTGGCTGTAAGGGGGTTTATTTATTCTTTTTGCGTAGTCTGCTCGTCTTCTAAGTTATCACTCTAATCTTAAGAACATTTCTATCCTGCCGGATGTGGTCGGCACATATCTGAGATTGTTGCTCACTCACGTGAGTGATTGGACGTGGTGCCAATCCATCGCAGTCTCGTTCACACACTATGGGCAGTTTGGGAATGCAAATGATTTTAATCTGCATGTCTTTGGACTGCACCACAAGCATGAGGAGAACATGCAAACCTGAGGTGGGAATCGACAATGCTAACCTGCTGCCTGGGACGATAGCTATGAATTATAAATAGGTTCTTCAGTTGTTTAAGTAGAAGTTAAATAATTGTGTATTGCCATCATGTGCCAATAATTCTGTAAAAAGTATATACAATCATACCGGTCATAATTATGAAATATTATCCGATGAATTAGATAGCGGTTTCTTTCCTCAGACTTACCAGAGAAGGTCCCCTTGGCAAGGCACTCCTTGATGCGGTTGGTGCGCCTCACATGGAAGGCCTTGGTGATCTCCTGGTTCATGAAAGCTTCATCGTTCAGGATGTTGGCCACCATCATGCGGAGATCGAAAACCTCCAGGAGCTCAGCGATGTGAGCCACCTGCATCAGCTCCTTCTCATGCTCGTCCAGCTTCCCCGTGTAGAGATAGCGCAAAACAGCACGGAAAGGCCCCAGCTGCATGGACGTATCCATGTGCACCACCGTCATCGGTCTGGAGATAAAGGTCAAGGGGTCATCCACCATTTCCTCCCGCACGCTGACAAACGCTCGGCTGAATGCTGGGAGCAGACGGCCTCCTTCACCTCCCCTAAGGGTCCCGTCACTGGTACAGGCGCGTAGATTCGCTCGTTCTCTTTCATCGCTGCTCTCACAAACGTCAAAGCTGGCCGCTCGCATCAACAGCTCGCGGCCGGACAGAGGCACCCGGGTGCGTTCTTTCTCTTTTTTGTCCTCGGGTGTCCGATGGTCAACCAGGAAAAGGTCGTAGAATTTAGATGAGGCCGTGGCGAGGTAGACACGGTGAGCAAAGATTCTTTGGCTCTCCTGCAACACAAGGACGACGTCGGCGCACAGCGGGTCCTCTAGCAGACGCCCGGGATGCTCTTCCATGCTGCTGGGGGGAGGCGGCACTGTAATGATGGGCGGAGGAGGTTTGGGAGGAAGGAACGGGGCTTGAAGGAGAGGCCGCTGGACGTTGCGCAAATGCGACTTCCAAAACTGCAGATGGCGGCGGGAAATCAGGGCAGCACGAATAGCGTTGTCAAATACATCCTTGATACCAAACTGGGCAACCACGCTAGTCTCATAGTATGGGACACCAAGCTCTTTGGCCACCTCACGGCCCTTCTCTGGTGGCAAGATCTCGTTGGATTTTATGGGCCTGAAATGAAAAAATGCTGACAATTTAGTCAATTAACACGCTTTAAAAGGCTTCATGAATGGTTGCTAATACAGTCAGGGCTAATAAATACACTGAGCTGGCAGTGTATTGGTTACTAGATCATCAAATCTAATAAACTAGCAGCTCTCTGTGAAATGAAAAATCATTAATGCTGTCCCACTGGTGACGCTAATGACATCGATCCCTGCTATCGGGACAGCGATTAGTGTAGTTGCCAGGCCAGGGAGTAAAACATCTGTTTATTTTGCTATTTGCAGTAGTACAGCATCAGCATTGACAGCTTTTTTTGCTCTCACCTCGCCAATGGGCGCCGTGCTCGGTTCACCGCCTCGAGATCAGCATATCTAAGGTCCAGCTGGCAGCCGACAAGGATGACAGGAGCTCTGGGGCAGAAGTGTTTGATTTCTGGGTACCACATGGTCCTTACATGGTGCAGAGAGTTCGGGTTAGCAATT
This sequence comes from Clarias gariepinus, assembly GCF_024256425.1. NCBI lineage: Eukaryota > Metazoa > Chordata > Actinopteri > Siluriformes > Clariidae > Clarias > Clarias gariepinus. Next base: position 30,841,176 of record NC_071108.1, on the reverse strand, counting down.
GAGAAACACAGGACCACCACGTCAGACCTGCCAAAACACCCACAGGGATGCAGCAATGCAACATTAGTCTACAAGAGCACAAATGCAGCCTGACCAAAAAAACAAAAAAAAAGGTGTTTCTGGACGTCTTACCGTCCGTAAGCAAAGCGGCGGTCCTTGTGATGATCCCCGAACGTGTCCCAGAGCCGCAAGGACACGCTGACGTCATCCACCACATCCCTAGATCGCTCTAGAACCTGGTTGGAGAAACACACCTATCACATGCATGGAGATTTACCCAGGTATTTACTGTATTCGCAATTTTAACACTTCCGATATCTCTATAAACCAGTGCATATGGGGAACGAAGCTAGTTACACGGTTGACTGCAGAATTTTCTCACCTCCTGGCAGACTCGGTATTGGTCTATGGCCCAGACAGTGGGAACGTGTGTGGCGAGCAGCTGGTACTGGGTCAGGGTAGCATTGCAAGCTCGGGCACAGATGAGCCGGGTCTTTCCCACTGCGTTGTCCCCGACAACCACACACTTGATGGTCTCGACATTTGGCCTCTCATAGTCCATATCAGAATCCATAAAATGGGACCTAAAAACCAAAAATTTTTTAAAAAGTAAATAAAAATCATACAGATATGCTAATACCTTACTTCCTAAAGTGTGGTCAGGGTTTTGTGCACACTGTTAGTGTGTAAAATCACAACCCCTGTTTATAAAAGCTGTTCTGTTTCTAAATAAAAAATCCAGCAGCCTGGTGTCACTTTGTGCGTGCTGAGCTCTGTAATAAGCTGGCACTCGTTCCCTAAACAGGGGTCACATGAGACAGAAGTGTTGGAACAGCACTTTAGACGATCAATAATGCTGTTCGGGCTGCATTCTGCATTCAGCGACGTCCCTGCGCACTGTTAAGAGCTATACATTTAAACGCTTTAAACACAGCTTGTGTTGTGGGTGTGGATGTTCACATTGATGTGACTTCACTGAGGCGTGTACACTTCACAGGTGAAATAACGAATGTACCGTTTCAACATATTAACCTGCACTTTACGCAATACTGAACAAACTCTTCATATATAATATAGTCATAATTTATCAACCAAACCTGGTATTATGGTAATTCAATCATACCTTCTTTCATTGATTAAACTATTTCATGAGTCTGTAAAAGTTTCTGGATTCCGTGGCGTTCGTTAGCATCAATGCTTCTGTCGCGAATGAGCAATGCTTTGAAATACGCTGTGCTTTACTCTTTATAAAATGATGTGCAGAATACCAATTAATGTACAATGGAAAGCTATTACACTATGGAACAATCACACACTAAGTAGTGCCCTTGATCAGGGGTTAGAGAGGGATTTCGGATTTAGCCTTGCGTTAGAAGCTATTTAGCACTGTAACTCCGATCCCAACATAGATGTTAGGAGGCATTCTGGAATGATGTAGGAGCAGTTCTTTGATCCAACAGTGGGCATTCATGGACACTATGGACACATTCATGCACACTTTTTGCACTATATACTTATACTTTCATTATGGACCACTGCACAAATCACTTTAATAATAAGACACTTTAATAATTCACTTTATGCATATTTGCACACCTCAGCCATTTTTTACATTACTTATGGACAAATTTCTATTTTCTTCTTTCATATTTCTACGTTATATATATTTTGTTCTTATTTGCACAGTATATTTTTATTCTTATTTTATTTTAGGTAGCACAGTATATTTTTACTTTTACTAGTTAATTTAAATTTTCTGCAATACTTATTTTACTGCAATATGTCTTTATTTTTTACTTGTACAGTATATTTTACCAGTTAACTTTATTTTCTACCATATTACCTTTTATTTATATTTATTTCAAAGCATTTCACTGCATATCGTACTGTGTATGACTGTGTACGTGACAAATAAAAATTTAAATTTGAATCTGACAAATGTTATGAGATGTCTTTCCTTGCTTTAAGTGCTCGCGTGACTGGTTATGTACTGTATGCCGGTTTTAGCACTGGCCTCTGGTTAGTAATGTCCCTTATGCCATCCAGAAGTGGGTTGGACCATGGCGGACAGACGTTGTGACGTCAGGTGCAAAAGGCCAATAGGAGAAAAGTAGAGTAAAAAAATTATATGAAATAGATTGTAAAAACTGATTCATAATTATATAAACAATAAAAAAAACTAAATCTTGAATTTTACAGGATCATTAAAACAAAAAAAATAAATGAAACCACTGATTTGTGTTGCTGCAAATCAATCAGCATTTCTCACATCGCATGTCACATGCTTAAATTCCCCCTCGGCTATAAATCTATGAGTCGAACAATAGCTCATTAGTCACTTTCAGTTCTTAAGGGCTGAACATGAGCGTGATTAGACATGAATAAATAACCATTTAACCATACAAACTGATAATAGACTGAACAAAAGCACTTTAGCTCAGCTCATCAATACTGTAGCCAATTATGATTCATTAATTGTGAAAGCCATGAATAAGCCCGGAATGATGATGAAAACATGAGGGTTTTTTTTCACTTCAGGAAAAGACAAATAGTCTGATGTATATTATATTAATATAATATTAATAATAATATTATAAACATCAATATATATAATGTCTAGCAATAAGGGAAAATATTTAGACGTTTAAGTGTATAAATTTTTTTTGGCTGACTCTGTATATATACTGTCCATAACATGCTCTGAGACCAGTGGTAACCGGGTAACAAAATAGCAACTCATGTGACCTTTAAGACGTTTTGTATTGACATACATCAATAAATGTCAAGAAATGCACTATTGGCAAGAGCAAAGCAATCTGAGCTGTGCTGTCCTTGTCACTGATTTCCTCTAACAACTCATCCCAAACAGTTTATTCTGTATTTGACACCGCAACCTTGTTCTACAGTATAATAAACACCTTAGATTTTCCACTGTATCTTAACAGAACGGAGACTTTGTTCAATTGTGAGGTTCCTTGAATGACTGCGCTGCATCCGTTCAGCTCCTCTTCAGCTATTCTTGCTTCCTGAAAGTCAATCCAGCCATTGACCGGTTCGATAAATGCAATAGATCCTCCAGTCTCTCCAGTAAGGTGTTATCAACTGCTCTAATCAGCTCGGATGCAGCTCCAAGTTCAGCCTGCACGCTGTAACATCCGCTCATCATGGAGAACACTAAGGTGCTGCACAGGGTGTGTTTCTCTTTGAACTTGATGTGAGAAACGGACCAAATGCAGGTCATTTCATTCTTTATAAACACCGTGCATGTCTTTCTTTCATCCATTCATTCATTCATTCATTAACCTGCCTTGTGACATGTTAATCAGAAGGCGAATATAATCCTGAATTCATATACAGTATACATAAATACATCAATACATATATATCCATGAATACTCTCACATTCTCTTTGTCTTTACCGTCTTGCAAATCAAGGCTCGGTTGAAAGGCGCGAGACAGCGCCTAGGTCCGTCGTCTCCAGTGCCTCGCTTGTGAAGGTTGTTGGTATCGCAACACGGTTTCTGGTTTCCATGGAGACCCGTGTGACTTCCGCGTCCGATGGGTGGCTACATCCCAGATCGCATACTCTCACACTCAACAATATGTCGCTACTGGTTACAATGAGTGGACTCCGCTGTAGTGTAGTGCGCTATGCGGTTTGCGCTCCTGACTTCTGGGGCTATGAATACAGGCTGAGAAGAATGGCTTACACTCTAAACGCATTCCACATCGTCGACAGAAATACCCAATGCACCATGATGCACACTACAGCCTCTTTAGCAGCGCTACTTTCAAATCACTTCATCCAACATCCTGAAAAAGTAACCACCTGATATAATCAGCATTGGTGCGATATGCATTTCACACGCGGCTGTTGTTTCCAGCACGGCCCATTCATACAGATGCATCGTGTTTTCTTTTCAGTGGAGAAATGCGACTATATTAATCACACAGAGATAAATAAACCTCTTGCTCCTGAGGCTGAAAGCTGAAGGTGACCCAGCTCCTGAGTTCTCACCCCGTGTCCAGCAGATATGGGTTATTTTTAATGCGTATAGACAATGTGCAACTATTACCGAAACAGCCTTCAAAAACAGCCAGCTCATGGAAACACATCCTGATTTATGGACATTCTTTTCTTTTTAAATCCCTACAGTCTTCAATTAAAAAACACCCACAGTGCTGAATGAGCTGCCTGGAGGAATTAATGAACTTTTAGTGGCGTCCAGGATTTTAGCCAAATACACCTCCTGTTCGATATTCGGAGAGTGAATTACAGATAAGAAATGGAAAAACCTGACCGGATAAAGATTTTGTCTTAAAACGACTCCAGAGTTTTAAAAAAAAAAAAACTTTAATTACCTCAAAATTTTCATTCATTTCTGTCCAGCGGGTGATTCAAGACGCGCCCACAGTTTGACACATGCACAGTACTGCCTAATCTCTACTCCACTTTTTGATGTTATTTATGTCGCAGTTTTAACATCAGGCAAATGCCAGAGTTTCATTCCATTCTGTCTTGCCAGTTAAGCGTGATGCTGTCACAAAATCGGTCATACAGAAAATTTTCTGAGACTGGTTTCTGAGTCTGATATTATCGAAATCATCGAGTTCTGACCAATATACAGACGAAACCTTTCTTTTATTCATATGGATTATATCATATGCTTGGAACACAGTGTAACATATCCCAGAGATAAGATATAATCTTTATAAATACCAGACAACCCTTTCTTCATTGATATAGATTATATCTCATTTGAGACCTGGGGTACATGGTGTAGCTGTTTAAACAAAGCTTTTAAAGGAACATGAAGCGTACTTCTGCGTAAGTGACAAGTAATGCGTAGTTTGGTACTTTTTGTTCTGAGAGGGTGTTTATTCTACTCGGATGAATGCACATGAACCTTGAAATTGTAATTTCAGGCAAATACCTTGCAATTAACTGTAATTCTACTCAACGTCCCATTCCTTGTCATCATTCATGGAGGATTGTTTTTGAACACACCAGTCAAAAGTTTGGGCGCGTCTATTTTTATTTCTTTCTCTGTTATAAAACAATACTGGAGGCGTCCAAAATACTTCAATAATCTCCTTTGAACAGATGATGTTGAGATGTATCTGATACTTCTGCTCTGTAAAGCTTCATAACGACTCTAATCTGAGCTGCTGGTTGTTAATTGGTGATACCTGGCTGAGGCTGGTGACTCTAAAGCAGTAGAGGTAAGTTTTTGTCTTACTTTCCTGGGAAGGTCTTCATGAGAGTTTCATCATGTGCTTGATGGGTTTTGCAAGTGCACTTGATGATACTGACCTTACAAGAACTGTTCCAGAACAGGTGACCTTTGTGACTTAAAATAACATTTCCAACCGTTGCGTTGTTGATATTTAATTGTCTAATGCCAGATGTGTTATTTCATAGTTTTGAAATCGCCAGTATTGTTCTAAAATGTAGAAAATAAATCGCTACACAAAAAAAGAAAAAAGAGGCAATTCGAATATAGACTTGTATTCTTAAAAAATGGGGAGGGCACAAATTTAATGTCATGTGACCTTATGTGCTTTTTAGCGCTGCACTTTTAAATATTTTTAATGGTTTTATGATTATGGTGGTGTGGTGGTTAGCCCTTTGGCCTCAGACCTCCAAGGTTGTGGGTTTGATTTCTGCCTTGGGTTTCCCTAATAACATGTAGATCAGGCTAATACGCTTTTCTAAAATTGCCTGTATGTGTGTGTGTGTCCTGCAATGAAGTGCACCCTGCCTTGTGCGCAAAGCCTACTGGGATACGCTTAAGGCCCCTGCGACCCTGTACAACGGATTAACAGTATAGAAGATTAACAAATGAATGTTAAAAGGTGCAAAACTTTGTTTTGGAAAAGTACAGCTTGGTACTTTTATTTCTGAGAGTGTGGTGTTAGATCAGCTCTAGCACGTGGTGTAGAGATTTTGCTGTGTAATAGATGATTTGAATATTCTGATAAGGGTATAAAGGTGTTGGATTTCCATACTTGATGCAATGAGAGGAAACATGCTAAAGATCTAAAGCCAGGAAGTAGAACAGCTTAGTCTTTTGCTTTAAAGCCCCAAGGAGTGAGTGTGAGTTTGAGTGTATGTGTGTGTGTGAGCAAGAGAAAAAAAAAAAAAACCTCTGCATTCAGCAAAAGTGCTTGGTAATAAATCAGCAGGCTCTGACGCAGGCACTTTTACGTTCAAACACAGTCAGGGGGAGAAAGAAAAAAAAAAGTGTGTGCCAGCTGATGCAACTGTGCACTCAAGTAACCCCACTGCATGCCTGATAGGCCTTGATGCATTTTTAAAATGATTCATCTACAACATATAAATAAAAGAAAGGTTTTGGCTGTACATTGGTCAGAGCCCGCTGTTTCAATGATGTCTCTACGTTTCATACATTGGAGACCGGAAACCAGTCTCAGGAAACTTTGTCTGTCTGTTTGTATGTTTGTCCAGCCAGATTTTGTCACAGCATCATGCAAAACTGGCTAGACAGAATTGAATGAAACTTTTTCAGTGTTTCGTGGTTTGCCTGACGTTAAACCTGCATCATAAATTAAGTCGAAATTTTTGAGTGAAGGTGAAGGTATGAGCAGTTATGTGCCAGATTATATGACTGTGTACCGTGCATGCGTTTAATTGTCTTAAATCAACCGCTAGATTATGTGGCAACAGACTGAGCGAACTGTGGATGTTGCACACATAAGTATCCCATCAATGTCAAAAGTCAGTGTCACTCACTCATCATCTATCCTGCTTTATGTTACATACAGGTTTGCAGGGGGCCTGGAGCCTATTCTAGGAGACTTGGGAAGTACAACCTTGGACGGGGTGCCAATCCATCAAGGTGCGAGCACACACACACACACACACACACACACTCATTCACACTTGGCAACGCCAATGAGCCTGAATGTCTTTGGACTGATGGAGGAAACCAGAGTACAGGGAGGAAACCCACGGAGAACATACAAGCTCCATACTGGGAATCGAACCCGGACCCTGAAGGTGGACACTTGGTCATGTAAACAATACGTGCAAGATGTTAAATAATATCCCTGCAGCTGTGCATTCATTCCAGCCACAGTGTGTGCGCGCGCGCGCGCGTGTATGTGCGCGCGTGTGTGTTACATAACGTCCAGGTCTCGCGGTGAAATGAGAACCTGAGCAGTTAAAACACGACCCCCGCGCTGGATGCATTAAGCACGACTCTTAATCTTACCGCATCAGAGGGGAGAAGTTGCGCATCCGCTTGGCTGCAGCTGGCTGAAAGCGAAAGACGGAAACGACATCCATGGGTCAGAGCTCGCCGCGGACGAGGACAAGCGCTGAGCTTCATTTTCATATCCAGACAACAAGCCGGCGGCTGCGATTAAAAGCCTGTTTACTGGAGGGTTTTTTTTTTTTGTTGTTGTTTTTTAAGGGGTGTGGGTGAGGTGGGATGAGGTAAGTCAGCGAGGCCCGGGATAAAGCCTCGCTGCTCCCTCAGTTCACCGCGCCGAGGTAAAAACAAGCCCCGTCCACCGCCGGCCCATTCATCTCCACCGAGCGCTGGTCTGAATCCTTTCACTGAGCCGACTCTCTGTTTGGATTCATTCGATTCACCTCACCACCATGAACAGAGCTTTAACCAGGCTCTAACGATTAACGCACGAGTTTCATACTCATAACTGCTGCAAGATCTCTGCAATACTACAACATCAAAGCAAATAATAATAATAATAATCAAAGCGTGCTTGTGAGCCGAGTCCCTTTTTGATTTGTTCATTCAGGTGATTCGTTCAGAAAGAAACCTACGTCACCTTTCTAATTTTTTTTTTTTTTTTACTGTATTTTTTATTTTTTTAGCAGCTTGGATAACTTGTTAAAACACATCCTCACTCATCTTTATTCTGTAAACAGGGTCTCAAGGGGGCTGGAGCCTATCCCATGAGGCAAGGCGCACCCTGTTTTTGAAATGAATCAACAGTACAGTTGATTAATAGTTATGTGTTTTTCTTTGTTAAATAACACATTATTTAATTTAAAACTGTTTATTTTTTATTTTACATTGTGTGGTGTATCAACCCTCTGTGAATAAGCTATTTATATGAAATTGGAAAAGTATTAGAATGAATGAGTTAATATAAACCTGATTTGTGATTTGATTTAAAGCTCAACATCCTGTCAGAGCTGTAAGAAAATCTCAGGTTCGAGAATTCAGCAGTGCTGCACTTTAAAGAATCTTATGCACTATCTACTTAAATAAATATGGTAACAATATTGCACATATTATTTTTAAGCAGTTTTGAAGGCTTGATTTTTTTTTGGAAGAATTTCCCTATAATAAATCATGTAAAGTGTCTGTTAGCCAGACACTTGATGATTTTAACATTATTAGTGGAATAATCGTTTTTAGTTTAAGCAGATAAAACAAAATGTACTTGTATGTATTAAGGAAAATTACTTAATAATGTAAAAACCATTTTATAATAAAATGAATACATAATGCATTTTGGTGTTAACCATGCTTTGAATCCATGTTTCACTGGTATGAAAATATTAACACACTTTTGTAAAATAGTTTGTATAACATTTACAGCAGTTTTAAGATCTGTAGAACAATTTGTAAAACAGTTTGTAACTGACAAATCTATGTCATTGAAATTAACTGTTTAGCATTTTATGCTAACATCTTTTTTTGTGGGACTAGTCACATTCTGTATAAAAACCTGAGAGAACTTGTACAGTAAACCATTTCTAGGTTCATATCTTTGTAACATTGTAAAACACTAACTCCAATAAACTTGTTTTAGTGAACTGTGGAGACTGACACTGCAACAAACTCAAGTATGCTAATGGCAGACAGGATGTTTTCAGAAATGTTCACAATGTTTCATTTAATTTCATTTATATTGCTGACACTAGTGCAAGAGAGGAGCTTATTGAATAAATAAAAATAAAATGAAAAAATTACTAAGGGGCTTAACGTACCTCTTAACATTTTACACTGTTCATCTGTTCCTTCAAACTGGCGTCTGATCACCGCCATTGTTGAGATTCAAACCAAGGTGACTCAATTAAACCCGGATAATTGGACCAATTCTCTAAAAATAAATATGAAGCCTTTTTTCCTTAAAAAATTTGGCCTAAATGGTTCCTTAAATTAAAGGAGTGCCTAAAAATTGCACTAATTTCCTTAAAAAAAAAAAAGGTAAAATGTGTTTCTTAATTTTATTAGTGAAATGTTCTCAATATATAAGAAACACCAAAAACTAATATTTTAACGAAATATGCACCTTACTTTTAATGATTACATCTATTTTTTAATGAAAATACAAGCTAATGATTTATTTTTTACAGCATGAGTTATAAAATTAATTACACTTACACAAAGTGCTGTTAAACTAATTACTGCAAAAGTTCTATGCCTCAGAATGAATCATAATTGACTAAATTGTCTTATAGATTAACACAGCAATGCCTAAAATGCCCTGCCTTAAATTATCTGAAACTGTACTTTAACCTTTTTGGGTGATATCAACAAAATGCAAAACATTTTGTCTGCCAGTCTGGAAAAGCCCTGATGACAGAGACTACCAGTGCTGCTGTTGATTTATTTGTCTTTCATATACAGTAGAAATGGTTCATACGAATCTCCCTGTTCCTTTGAATTATGCAGTTCATAGACAGTTTGTAGGTGGGGATTAAAGTTTTCTATGGCATCCTTGGAAAGTGGTATTTGCCTAATCCTTGGTACTGCTCTTTAGAACAATTTAAGGCATTCTTAAGAAAAAAAAAGTTGACTTTTCTAATGTACATTCGCCTTAAGGTTACTTTAGGACCTTCCTACAGCCTACATGCGCCAATCTTATAAATATTTTTGTCTTAAGGTGGTCGTACGGCACTCATATGTGCAACTTATGGGAAGTAGTTGCTACACTTTCATAAATAAGTTTTACAGTTTTGTACTAATGAACAGACCATTGTCACTGGGGCAGTACCTTTCAAGGACACAGAATTATACCTTAATATAGAAAACAATCATTAAAATTTATTATCAGTGACTATTTAAATGTATCAAACGCATATGTTTGAACACTGCCTTAGATAACAGTAATATATTCTAAATTTTCTTTTTACTGTAAATCTTTTAGGTTTACAATAAAAAAAGTAACTACAGTAAATAAAACTACTATTAGCTAAAAAACCTTTTACAAAATACAATATACAATCACACTAAAATAGTATACAGTATATAAAATACAATTTTCCATCAACAATATAACAACAATTTAAACATTTTAATTTATTTTACCCACTTTGCACAAAATACCATTGCATCTGACATTGTATTTTTCAGTTGCTTATAAACATATGAATGGCTAAAGTCTGATGGCCACAAACCACATTCATAACATTTGTGTACAAGACTTCTGTGAGTTTTGGCTTCAAAATATTGTCTTGCCCACCCATTCAGAGAAAATAATATCTTCATTTACATTTTCTAAGACCCTCTTTGTTTAGAAGGCCATATGCAAGGAGGTGTGACTGATCATGAATAATGCTGTAATTCACATTAGAGAAGACATAATGACCCGCATAATGAGCTGCATATTGAGTCTTTCAATCAGGTACGTGACTGAGCGGGAAGTGCTAGAGAAAATAATTTGAGGACAAAAGAATCATGTGTTTTTGATTTGTAATTATTTCAGAATGTAGTTAACTGACAGGCAAAATAACTTAACATTTTAAAGATTAAAAAGCATACCCTTACACTCTATGCATACCCTACTTACTCATAATGAAAATGTCCAGGATTAAGCGGAAAAAGGAACACAGATAATCTAATACACAGACGGCACATTTATGACATAAATAGGGCCGTGCAAAAACATATATTCAAGATAAAACAGTGCAAACAGAAACAGTGCACGATGAAAAAATGATGAGCGTTAGGTTTGTAAACGGCCGCTCTTACAGCATATACACAGTCATACATCTTTGTGCCTCTCTTAAAAAGCACTTCCTGTTCAACTAAAGCTATAAGTGAACATCACATATGTACCTGGCATTTCCATGGTGTTTTTGCAGTTTGCAGGACCATATTCGATCAGCACCAGTTCAATTCCTTTGATTAAACCTACATCATGCTTGCCCTAAGCTCATATTTTTTTTGTGAGTAACGATAAGTGTGAATCGTCATTAAACAATAAGCATTAAAAAAAAAAGTCTTCACATTCTGATAACCTAATTTTCTGCCAGGTCTTGTGAGCTGTTGTGTGGTCTTGTGGTTCTTTTACACTTTACCACATAATTTTTTTTACAGCATTGCATAAGCATCTGTTTCTCTAGGGCTATACTTTGATACTTTTACTGTTGGATAAGATGTGCATTCCCAATTAGTCTTATTCATACAATATGTCAGCCAAAGGCACAAATTTTTCTACTCATCCTTTTTACTTTTTTTTGTGCACCATTTATGACATAAGGGTTTCGCTTTCTTATGTGCATCTCAAGTGCTCATTGTGCTTGCATCTAGAGATGAGAAAAATTGAGCAATGTAATATACAATACAATGGGATATATATTATCTGTGGCAGTAGGTATGGTGCATGCATGTGTTTTATCTATCATCGTACCATTTACTGAACTCACAGCTGAAGTGCATTCCATTCATACACATACAGTACAACAGGGATAATGCATCAGGCTATGTCACAGTGCTAATTTATGTCACAGTCCTAATTTATCACAAATCTGCCCCAATAGATTCACTGGGAAACATAAGATAACAAAATTTGAGTTTTATCATGCAAACTTGGAGAAAGCCACACACTTGGCTTTGTGAAGTTCTCTCGAGACGGCTTTCCTGATGTGCCCGCAGAGTTCAGGAATCTGCCACTTGATTTCACCAAGCCTTTCTTTATTCTGATCAGAGCATGATTTTTTTTAGTAGGATTTTTTTTTACTCACTCTCTCCCCATCAGGCTACATCACTTCAGTTCTGCCCCCTTTTCCTGCTTCTTCATCATTTTGTGCCATTCTCCCATCACTCCCTTCATTCTCTCTATCTTTGTGTGCTTCCTCAACCTCAAGCAGATATGTTTGTCATGTCTATTCTCACCTGTCAGTTTGCAATCAACGTTGTGATCCACATCACACAGTTCTCATTATGTTGATTATTCTAGAAAAGAATTTGCATCATGTATTTGTCTTCAGGCCAGTTGCTTGCGTTTTTTCAAGTCAGTTCAAACAAGTGTCCCCAAATGTGTGCCCTCCAGCCAATCTGGGGTGTAACAGCAGTTTGTTGGCCTGCTCCAGCTCTTCAGGTCTATGGTCTATGCACCAGGGTTTTTCCTTCCATCTGATCCTGCCAATTCGACCATGAGCATTATTCAGAGTCAAGTGGTTCCTCATCATCCTTCTGGGGCTCACTGCTGAGTCAATTGTCTGGCTTGATTGTCTTCTGTTTCTCTGATATGCGATGAGACAGGTGAGCTTTGGCCTGGTGTTTCTGCTTGTGTTTCAGAGCTGTATGATGGGGTTTGACAGTGGTCAGGAGCAGTAAGTTGTGGATGTCTTCGAGGTGGGCAACCATCCAGGTCAGGATCTGGCAAAACCAATACCCTCTCTTTTTTTGATGCACCTTGCACTTTTGGGTACTTCACAAATCCCTTACCTGTGTGACAGATCCAAGTCTAAATCTATCTCAGTCACTGTGAGAAAGTGCATTTCTTACCCAATTAATGGCTCTTTTACTTCTTAAAACATATAATTTCCTAACTACAAGATTTTAGTTCTTTTAATTGATCCCGCTGTTAAAGCAACTTGGTGAATCCCCAGTCCTCTCACACTTGATTGTCAATTGGGTGTCCGAGATGAAGGGAAAAGCCTTCAAGGCATCAGGTGATCAGGTGATCTTTCTCTAAGCTGTTTCATTTTATAAACAAACATGCTAACATAATTTCCACTCTGGCCTGTACATGATGTTCCTGCCTTTAAAATCATGACTTTCTATATCTGACTCAGACCAAATGTCTTCACCTTATCATTCATTAAGTGGCAACTACAATCAATTTGTTTCAGCAATGAATTCTTTTATTTATATAGATTATGTACTTTATTCTGAGGGGTGTTCAACTTAAAACAGTTGATTGTATGGAATAACAGACCACAGATAACACAAATATGAGATTAAATGGTTCTTTATATGATTCCCTGCTACACTAATACACTTAGGCAGACACCCTTATCCAGAGCGACTTACATATATATTTTTTTTTTATCTCGTTACACATCTAAGGGCCCAACAGTGGCAAATTGGTGGTTGTGGGGTTTGAACCTAGGATCTTCTGAACCATAGCCCAATGCCTTAACCACTGAGCTACCCCTGGCCCCACTTATCCCACCGTTTCACTAGTGTGTGGATACTATAAAGGTAAAAAGTTTTTATCAGTACGATGGAGCTATAATTGGACTCCCAGGACCTCCTTTAATGGGCCAAACATGTGGAAATGGCTTGGATCGAGGTCAGGACTTACAGGGAGGTGACCCAAAATTTCATTAAAAACTTAATGCTTGTAATGTTCAAGTGGTGTTGGTGTGTGTACAGTTCACTTCCACAAGTTGGTGACAAGCTAGTCATTGCTTTTCAAGGATCAGGCATTGTACAGATATATATATAGCCTATATATAAACTAAATTGTACCAATTTCTTTTGTACCATTAAGGAAATTATTTGTACCATGGGCAACCAAAATGTACCTTTTGTTTTATAAACTTGCTGGTAAATTATTGTACCTTAATCATACAAATCATGTCCTTGAAGGTACCACCCCAGTGACAAGCCCTTTTGTACCTTAATGGTGTCTAATGTGTTCCTGTGGGAACACATTGTTCTATAATGTGGGAACTATAAAAAAAAGTTATTTTCCTATTTAATAAGACATTTAGTCAATTTATTATCAGTGACTATGGAAATGTATCAAACGCATATGTTTGAACACTGCTTTATTACAGTAATATATTCTGGAAAAAAAATGGTTTACAAAAAAAATTAAGTACAGTAAATAAAACACTACTGTACTATTAATTACTGTAAAAAACCTTGCACAAAATACAATCACACTAAAATGGTATACAGTATATAAAATGCAATTTTATGAAAATGCAAAATACAATTTAAACATTTAAATTTATTTTTACCCACTTTTCACAAAATACCTTTGCATCTGACATTGTGGTTTCGTATTTTTTGAGGGTGTATCAACCCTCTATGAATAAGCTATTTATATGGAATTGGAAAAGTATTAGAATGAATGAGTTAATACAGTATAAACCTGATTCGTGATTTGATTTAAAGCACAAACTTCTGTTAAAGCTGTAAGAAAATCTCAGGTTTGAGAATTCAGCAGTGCTGGGGTAAGTTGGCACTGTTGCCGTTTGATTCTTTAGAGCAATTTAAGGCATTTTTGAGAAAAAGTTGACTTTTCTAATGTACATTCACCTTAAGATTGCTTCAGGACCTTCCTACAGCCTACAGTACATACAGTATGCCAATCTTATAAATATATTTGTCTTAAGGTGTTTGTACGACACTCATATGTGCAACTTACGGGACTCTCAAATAGTTGCTACACTTTCATAAATAAGGGTACAGTTTTGTACTAATGAAGGTACAGACCATTGTCACTGGGGCAGTACCTTTCAAGGACACGGAATTATACCTTAATATAGAAAAAACTCATTTGTACCAATTCTGTTTGTACCATAAAGAACATTATTTGTACCATGGGTGACCAAAATGTACCTTTTGTTTTATAAACTTGTTGGTAAATGATTGTACCTTAATCTTACAAATCATGTCCTTGAAGGTACCACCCCAGTGACAAGCCCTTTTGTACCTTAATGGTGTCTAATGTGTTCCTGTGGGAACACATTGTTCTATAATGTGGGAACTATAAAAAAAGTTATTTTCCTATTTAATAAGACATTTAATTAATTTATTATCAGTGACTATGAAAATGTATCAAACGCATATGTTTGAACACTGCTTTATTACAGTAATACTGTATATTCTGAAAAAAAAGTTCTTTCAGGTTTACAATTGAACAAATTAATAAAATTGTAAAGTAAATAAAACACCACTATTAGCTAAAAAAAACTTTCACAAAATACACTAAAATGGTATACAGTATATAAAATACAATTTTCCAAAAAAAATATAACTTTTCACAAACTGTTCACAATACAATTTAAACATTTACATTTATTTTACCCACTTTGCACAAAATACCATTGCATCATTATACTTATAAACATATGAATGGCTAAAGTCTGATGTGTAATTCAGCACAAACTGGGCTACAGTAATATGTTAACAGCATGTACAGTATGTACAAGTTTGTATTTTGGTGAAAATGACAGTTATGTGTGGTTATTGAAAACAACGACAAAAAAAGAAGTCACTAAAACCAGGCCACAAACCACATTCATAACATTTGTGTACAAGACTTCTGTGAGTTTTTGCTTCAAAATATTGTCTTGCCCACTCATTCAGAGAAAATAATATCTTCATTTACATTTTCTAAGACCCTCTTTGTTTAGAAGGCCATATGCAAGGAGGCGTGACTGATCATGAATAATGCTGTAATTCACATTAGAGAAGACATAATGACCCGCATAATGAGCTGCATATTGAGTCTTTCAATCAGGTACGTGACTGAGCGGGGAAGTGCTAGAGAAAATAATCTGAGGACAAAAGAATCATATTTTTTTTTATTTGTAGTTTATTCAAAATGTAGTTAACTGACAGGCAAAATAACTCAAAAATTAAAAAGCATACCCTTACACATTTAGGCATTTAGCATCTCATTACACATCTGAGCAGTTGAGGGTTAAGGGCCTTGCTCAAGGGACCAACAGTGGCAACTTGATGGTTGTGGGGTATGAACCTGGGATCTTCTGAACCGTAGTCCAATGCCTTAAGCACTGAGCTACCCCTGTCCCCCTATGCATAACCTACTCAGTTATAATGAAACGGAAACAGTGCACAATAAAAAATGATGAGTGTACTGTTAAAAGCCGCTCTTACAGCATTTATACAGTTATACATCCTTGTGCCTCTCTTGAAAAGCAATTCCTGTTCAACTAAAGCTATAAGTGAATGCAAAAAAAAGTGGAAGTGCATTTCCATGGTGTTTTTCCTGCTTACTGTACGCTGCTTTACAATGCACACAGACCCTGTAACCAGCAGCGGCAACATTCCTGTCACCCCAGGTCAGTCCATGTGCTGGTGATGCAGCAGTGATCTTTAACTTTGCCTTCTGTAAGAAGAAGAGTTACAGGGTTTAGAACTATACATCTATTCACAGTGATGTTTCTCATTTTTAAAAAACTGCATGAGGAACTAGAACCTAGTCTACATCTTTAGACTAGGTTTATGAAATAAGGGGTTTCCCTTTCTCATGTGCCTGCTGCTTAAGGTATACTGTTAAAATGCCGTTCAGGAAAGTGAATTCTTTGCATTCATAAGCAGCCTTCTAAACTTCTAAATAAAAAATTTTAGAATTGTCCTCTGCTTAAGTGAGGACAACAGGACCATAAATACTATCGGTCTAAAAGGCAGCCAGGCATACATCAACAATCTGTACCATTTTGTTTAGATTGTCTGTGTAGATACTGTACGTCTGTGTGTTTTTTTAGTTTTAGAGTCCAAAGTCAAACTGCCTTGGATGTGATTAAAAGGCTGTTAATTTATAATCAGTGCTTACTGAAATGTGCCTAGTAAGTAAACTCTTAGGGCAAAATCATACAGTATATACAGTATCTGCAAGTTTTCACATGTTTCTCCAAAGATGTACACTGTGCTTTCACTTAGACATTCATGATATTATTTTGCACTGATTCAGTGTTAAAAAAAAAAGAGGCACTGTCTTATTATACATAATAATATGTGTTAACTAGTCTTTTATCTTTATGTTACCAGTGGGTGAGTTTTTTACATAAAATCAAGCTTGACTAAAAGAATACAATGAATAACAGGTATTAGGAATACTTTCATAAGATAAAATTCATGAATATATTAAGAGGTGTCTGTAAATAATTTCACAAAAGCCTTGAAAAGGGGTGGATGACCTGGGAAAGGTCTATGTCCAAGGCCTGTTGTAGGAGAACGACGGTTTTTGGTTTTACGTAATGCCTACAGTCTAAAACAGACGGGTTGGGTGAGGAATTAATGTACTCACAACTTCTTAAAATTCACTTCAAATGTACAAAAAAATTTTTACAATTTATTTTTCTTCTTGTTCCCTTTAACATAAAATATAGTCAACACTCAGAAATGAAAACCAAAATGAATCAACAACCTGTAAAAACTTATAAAGAGGCTCGCTCCATGGAGGTGCCACCCTACCACACTGATAAAAGGATGAAAAAAAAAACGATACAAAATGCAGACAGAAACCAGGCAATACACTCTGTACTACACCTACAGTACATCAAAAGCCGAGTCTTTCCAGCTTCAATGACGCCTGCCACATCTGTCTTAAAAACTCAGTGCTGACTAGTTATTGACAGTCCTACCTACCAATGGGTGGACAGGTGAAAGGCTCCACCCATTAACAGTCCTGCCCACCCTCTCAAAGAAAGAGTGAGGGAAAGAAGTGAATAGCAACATTTGCATATCCAGGTGCTAAGACTTAGAGTAATATGGCAAGTAAAGCTGCAAATTCAAATTCAGAGAGATCACTGGCTCTGAAATGTTTTTATATATCTGAAGAATATGGATTTGCTCTTCGTGATCCTCTGGTATGTATATGTCATTTATATGCCATAGCTTCCCGCTGGTACAGCTATTTTTTTTCCTTTCTTTACAGAGCATTATGCTTATGTGAGAAATTGTACTGTAATTCATTAAATATACATACAGATTTGTGATCATCCTCAGCTGGAGCATCTAACACAACATCCATCATTCCGACATGCAAACCTTTCAAACTTGAACATGTTTATTTGGTGAATGAAGTGATGGCTTACAGACCCTGAATTTCTTTCTTCACCATAAGGTTGAGCTGCCGGTGTACTACCAGCCCTGGTTGGAGATCGCTGGACGTGTCAGTGAGCTTGTCTCTTCTCACTCCCTTCGATCATCTGTTCATGAGGTACTGAAGTACTGTGTGAAACTTCGCTTTCCTCTCACCCATAAGTGTGAGCTGAGTATTAGTAGAACTTTTAACTCAGTGCTGGTATAATAACCTTCAATTAGAAATTTCATCTAATGCAACGTGGATTTGTTTAAATTGAAAGGTATCCACAGCAGGTGTGTAAAATAAGGTGAGGGTGTATAAAATACCTGAACTGAGAGCCCAGTGTAATGCGCTAAAATCAAAATGTTGAGTAGAAGTCAGGTTATGAGCAGGTAATGTGTCAGATTATGTCACAGCATCATGCAAAACTGGCTGGACGCAAACAAACATCTGCACCAATCGATATTAATTAAAGAAGCTAAACTGAATATTTTTACTGGGATTAGTTCATATTTTTAGCACTGAAATAAAAACCGCAGAAGTGGTATAAGTGAATTTTAAGGTGATGGAGTCATTTTAAGACAAAACTTTATACTTCTTTAGTCAATCAATTTTTTCGGTTTCTCATGTGTGACTCACTCTCCGATTACCGAACAGGAAATGTATTTGAAGTACAACTTAGTGTGAACAAGGCCTAAGATACTCAACCTTACAAAATTTCAATTTACAATGCTTTCTTTGCATTAATCAGTTAGACAGAGAGTTCTGCTATGAAGCTATGAACCGGTCGACCAGCCAGCGACCAGAATTGGCTGGTTTTCAGTTTGATTGCCCGTGACCGGTGGTCAGCCAATCAGCCTCAGATATAAACGATTCTGTACTGAGCTCAGAAGCTTCCGAGTGGCACAACAGAAACACATTTTTAATAGCGTTGCATTTACAAAAATCACACTCGTTAAAAGCCTCCAATCTCCTTTTTTTAAAATTAAAGAATTACTCTCAAACTCACTCATTACACATGCTTACACCAGTCTCAAAACGTCGCAAGCACTAATTAGTCAAAAATTGCATGTTTTAGCACCCCCCTCTTTAAAATTATAGATATATTACTATTAAGACATAGTGACATTTAGAATTTTTTTTAACCAAAGCATATTTCAACCAAGATGGCATGGTGGCGTAGTGGTTAGCACTGTGGCCTTGCACCCCCAGGGTTGAGGTTTAGATTTTCTAACCCGGGTCTGCGTGCATGTGGTTTGCATGTCCTCCCATTGCTTGGTGGATTTCCTCTGGGTACTCTGGTTTCCTTCCACAGTCCAAAGGCATGCAGGTTAAGCTAATTGGCATTCCCAAATTGCCTGTCTAATTGGCATTTCCAAAATGAGGTGAGAATGTGTGTTTGTGAATGTTGACCGGCGGTCATACGAAATAAAAAATAAATACAATTGGTCTCCATGATCTCTACATGATCACCATTGGCCTTCATGTTCCCTACTTGGACTACAGAGGGTTCTGGATAGATGTATGGAAATTGCCCGCAGTATGTGTGCGTATGTGCGCCCTGGGATGGATTGCCACCCTGTCTAGCGTGTGCCCAAAGTCTCCTGGGATAGGCTCCCCAGGCAGGCAACCGAACAAAATGACAATAATGATATAATTACAATATCCCCGTAACTTCTGCATGTGGTGAGTTGTCTGCCATAAGAACTTAACAAATGCACAAAAAAGTATTCACCCTCCCTATGCCTTTCGACCTGTTCCAGTTGCTTTTTTTTGTGCTGTTCAACTTCTATTTTTTTAAATGCACTATTGTTGTTTAAAACCCAGATGCCTGTGTTGGATACGCACCTGCTGCATAGCCATCGGGAGCTCCGCCTGGCTCACCTGGCCCTGGGCGTCATCACTATGAGTTATGTATGGCAGGAAGGGGAGCAAGATAAAGTTAAGGTACTGGTTGTTATTTAAGTATGTGAAAAGTACTTCCGGCAGTGGAAAGAGTTCAAAACACTCTGGATTAACAGCTAATATGGCAATACTTCACGAGCATTCAAGTCACAAGTACAGCCCCAGAGTGGTGCAGTGGTCAAAGGCTCGCCCAATCATCTGGAGATTGCTAGTTCGATCCCCGGGTCATCTCAAGTTAGAGTAAATAGCCATATCATAGTAAACAATTTAATGTATAACTTTTACATGTAGTTTGTTGCTTTCCACCCCTGAATACTTTTATTACTATCATACCTAGAAAACTCTATAGAGAGCAATACAGTAAATCTGTCATAGTTGAGCATCTATAGTATACAGTATATGCTGTGTGCCTGTGTGTGTTAGGTTCTCCCGCGGAACCTAGCAGTACCGTTCTGGGAGGTATCTCAGAGGTTGGGTCTCCCACCGATCTTTACTCACGCTGATGGAGTCTTGGCCAACTGGAGGAGAAGAAATCCAGACGGGTATAATACTTCTATGTGCATAGCTGCCAATCTTTCAGAAAAGCTTGGAGTGAGATTAAAAAAATACAGACATTGTTTTTGCGCTCACACGCCCTTTGCACACACCCTGCCGTTTTGTCAACATTGCAGTTTTAAAGTCAAACAACAAAGATGAATGTGACTGTATGTATTCCGGTTGGTACAAGTGACATTTAAAATATTTATTCCCCGAAAAAAGAAGGAAATAGAGCCTATACCTTACCCAACAGAATTTTAAGCCCCGGACATAAGCGGTGTCATTGAGACAGAAGAAGAGGGGAAGAAACGGAAAAATCAAGATATCAAATATAAAGTGGCATTATGCTGCAGGTTTGATTGTAAATCTCTTTTTCTTTCTAATTAGATTCCCTCTATGCACGTCTGTTAGCCTTTGAGTGGCCTTAGGAATATAAAAACTGCTACACGCTTTCAGTCAATGCAACTATTTTAAAGTTACTGTAAAAATTAAACTGTAAAGTATAAAGTGTTTCCCTCTTTGAATAATCCTCTGTCACTGCCCTCACTCACTCGTTGATGCTCCAGCTGATGTGGAACTTTGTTAATTTGAATATCGATTTATTTATTTATTATGACTGTTCCAGTTATTATCCCTTCTTTATGCCTTGACACAACTGTAAATGCGTGTCCATTTCAACACTTGTATTCTTCACTTGTGTTAATGTTGGCAACATTGTATCTGACATACTGTAGTTTAGTCACACATGGAGTGCCTTGAAAAAGTATTCATACCTCTTATACTTTTCCATTCAACAACAAATGTAAATGTATTTTATAGGATTTTGTGACAGACCAACATAAAGTGGCACATAATTGTGAAGTGGAAGGAAAATGATTAATGGTTTTCAAATTGTTTTACAAACAAATATCTGAAAAGTGTGAAACCTTTAAAGGTCTGTTAGAGAACATTACTGACCATCATCATCATTATTATCATCATCATCATCATCATCATCATTATCAAGGAACACACCAGACTGGTCAGAGATAAAGTTGTGGAGAAGTTTAAAGCAGGATTAGGTTATAAGATAATATCCCAACATTTGAATACCCCATGCATCACTGTTTAAGCCATCATCTGAAAATGTAAAGAGCATGGCATGACTGCAAACCTACTAAGATGTGGCTGTCCACCTACAGTAAGGCCTGACAGGCTGGACAAGGAGAGCATTAATCAGAGAAGCAGCCAAGTGGCCCATTGTAACTTGGAGGAGGTGCAGAGATCCACAGCTCAGGTGGGAGAATCTACTATAAGTCGTGCACTCCACAAACCTGGCCTTTATGGAGGAGTAGCAAGAAGAAAGCCATTATTAAAAGAAGTCCTGTTTGCAGTTTGCGACAAGACATGTGAGAAACACAGCATGTTGAAGAAGGTGCTTTGGTCAGATGAGACTAAAATTGAACTTTTTGGCCTAAATGTTACGAGTGGCAAAAAAAACAACAACAACCCCAACCTAACACTGTGCATGGTGGCGGCAGCACCATGTTGTGGGGTTGCTTGTCTTCAGCAGGGACAGGGAGACTGGGCAGAGTTGATTGGAGAGTAGATGGAGCCGAATACAGGACAATCTTAGAAGGAAACCTATTAGACTCCAGTCAGTCCAGACCTAAATCCAAACGAGACTTGAAAATCGATGTTTATATACATGTATGCTCTCCATCCAATCTGACTGAGCTTGAGCTAGATGTGCAAAGCTGGTAGAGACATACCCCAAAAGACTTGCAATTATAGTATCTAGTAAAGGTGGTTCTACAATATTAACTCAAGGGAGCTAAATACAAATGCATGCCACACTTTTTAGATATTTATTTGTAAAAACCTTTTTTTACAATTATATAAAATGATTAAGTCCACAATTATGTGCTACGTTGTGTTGGTCTATCCCAATAAATTACAATATAATATATTTATAGCTTAGTGGCTGTAACTTGACAAAATGTGGAAAAGTTTAATGGGTACAAATACTTTTGCAAGGTAGTGTACATTGAGCTTTGAGAAATGAAACATATATGTATTATCTTGTATTATACTTGTATCATTCTGCTATAATTATAACACAATTTCTTGTCGTTTTATACAATATATGGATCCTTGCTGGTGTTTCCAGTCCACTGGACATGGAGTAAGTCAAACCATTACATTATTTCACCTTAAAAATAAATCCCTATTAAATTTTCAATCCAAGTTGCCCAGTAGAGGGAGACTTCTTCTTATGACAGCAGCATCTGAAAAGCAGCTCATGATACGAAGTCACTGACTATACATGTATATAGTACAATTGAAAGCGCTGAGTTTAGTTTTATTCTTAAATTTTTTTAATGATGTACAATCGCGCTAGCTGACAGACAGTCAATACCCATGTGTGTGTTGTTTCCTGGAAGGAATCTGGAGCTGCTGTATAGTATACCCGGTGGGGAAAGCGCAAGAGGTTTTTTCCTCGTCACTCTCCTGGTGGAACTGGCTGCAGTTCCTGCTCTCAAGGTCTTAATGAGAAAATTATAAATGAGTCTCAGTCTGATTTTCCAAGAATAATGCCATCATATTGTTCACTAAGGAGTTGTGTCCATAATACAGGCCATCCCCGAGGTCATCGGTGGTGTCTGTGATGGTGATGTGTCCGCTGTGACCCGCGGTCTTGATGTTGTCAGTCGTTCTATAGGTGACATAAAGGAGGCTCTTAAACTAATGCATGGTAAAGCTGATACATCGTTAACTTTTAAAACAAATCATAGAAACTGATTTACAGTTAAACACATTAGCCTTTCATTTCCTTTCTATTAATATTCCAGTATATGTGGATCCTTCTGTATTCTACAGCATTATGAGGATCTTTTTATCAGGGTAAGTAACTAATATTATTTTATTTAATTTCATCTATTACTTTAACATGTCTTTCAATGAGCCTGAGATCACTTACTCATTGTCTATACCACTTTATCCAGTATTCAAGGTCCCTGCAGGCCTGGTGCCTATCCCAGGAGACCTAGGGCACAAGACAGGGTGCCAATCCATCGCAGGCCACACACACTCACACTATGAGCAATTTGGGAATGCCAATTAGCCTAATCTTCCTGTTTTTAGATTGCAGTAGGAAACCCACCAAGCGAGAATCGAACCCAGACCCTAGAGGTGCAAGGTGACTGTGCTAACCACTAAGCCACCATGCCCACCCCCCAGCATGAAATCAATCTTTTTAAATAAGCTTTTGATATTCCATCCACCGTTTGGTGAACAAGACAAACATCTTTTGACTATTAATGGTGTGATATGTTTTTACACCATGCAGAATTGTCAATATAAAGTTTTCAGCCTGTTATTGCTGATGATGAGCATTTGGAGCGAGTACTCGAAGTCAGTCTTTTGGCGTTTTGCTAGTTCATTAGCCTCACCTGCATTTTATTAGCTGGCTTTTAATGAAAAGGTGAAAACTGTGGCAGTCTCACTGGGAAGGCTGCCAGCTTGTAAGCCTACTTTTTTTTAAGGGTTTGTGGTTATGATCTAAATCTCAGCATGATTCTGAATCATCCAACAAACCCGTCTACTGGATGTGTAGACCTACACTACTTTCATTTTCCACCTGCTTTTACTGTTACATTTGCTGCATTTTAACACGGTGCAAACATCTGCACTAGCCAGCTGGATAGCTTGTATTGTATTGAAAATGTACAGTGTTATGCTATTGTTTGTTGTTGCTGCATTGGCTTCCTTTTTTGGTTAACACCTACTTGCCCATGGCTTGCTTTTTTTTTTTTTTTTTAGGTACGCTGTAGAGTAGATATTCCATCCATGCATCTACTGTAGAAACCTCTGTAGTCCAACTAGGGACCGCGGAGGCCAATAATAACCATTATATGTACAGTATTCCCATTTGTACAAACGTTGTAGGACATCTCTGGTCAACATCCACATGCGCATTTACACACTATGGGTAATTTGGGAACGCCATTTAGCCTAATCTGCGTTAATGCATTTACGCTAGTCTATCCATACTGATCCTACTTGAACACCTAAATGGCGGTGCACGTTTCAGGTGGAAAGACAACCCGTCGATGACAGGGGGGCTTGTCTATGAGGGAGTTCAGACCGAACCGATGGAGTTCTCAGGAGGGAGTGCAGCGCAGAGCAGTCTGCTCCACTGCTTCGATGAGCTGCTCGGCGTTAAACATGAGGAACATAGTGGTGAGATAGAACTCCATAGCATTGCTTATAAAAGCTAAATATGCTTATATAATGCATATGCTATAATTCATAATTGTTTATTTGGTATGGGTGTTTATTTGGTAAGGATGTAATTAATTATTTTTGATTAGTATTTACAGAAGGAGTCTCCAGTGTCAGTCAGAAGTAATGATATTAGTGTTGTGGTCTCTTGTTAACATGACAATAAACATAGATAAACTGTATTCATAAACTATAAGTGATAGTAATATAAAATATGAAATACGAAACGTGATTATAAGGGGTGTTCATGTCAAACCAGGACTCGTTTTTTTTTTTGTGCAGTATAACAGAACACAGTTATAAGAGTAAAAACTCCCTTTATTTTTCTCTCTCTCCCTCTTTCTCTCTCTCCCTCTTTCTCTCTCTCTCTCTCTCTCTCTCTATATATATATATATATATATATATATATATATACAGTGAAACCTTGGATTGCGAGTAACACTGTTTGCGAGTGTTTCGCAAGACGAGTAAAGATTAAAAAAAATTTTGACTTGAACGAACAAGTCTTGGTTTACTAGTGCCGAGTATCATGTATCACGCATGCACGTCTTGTTTTCACGCCAAGCGTCATGTGATCATAACTGAGCCAATGTTTTTTCTCTCTCTTGTGCTGTGGAACTTTCAATCATCTCCCCTGCTGGGTCTTAGTGCGCGTCTCTTTCTGGTAAAATCAACATCCGTGCATGCGTGTACTATTTACTATAACATTGTGACCACGTGTGTGTTAGAGAGGTAAAAAAATCAATTTCTCTCTCTCAGCTCAAGGCTCAGTTTGCTCACTGTGTCTTTGTGTGCACGCGTCATTGAACACCGTGCCACACACACACACACACACACACACTCACGCTTACGCACGAAACACTTATCTGTCAGGATTTATTTTTACTTCTTTTAAAGGTAAAGTGCAGGTTAATTCGTTTTATTTTTACTTAATATTTTGTAATGAATAATTTGAGTTCCCATTACAGTGGAACCTCGGATTACGAGTAACGCTGTTTACGAGTGTTCCGGAAGACGAGCAAAGATTTTTAATAATTTTGGACTTAAAAAACGAGCGTTGTCGTGGTTTACGAGCTCCGAGTATCCTGTATAACGCATGCGCTTCTTGTTTTGACACCGAGCGTCGCGTCATCACAACAGAGCCAACGGTTTTTCTCTCTCTGGCGCTGCGAGTATCCATCTCCCCTGCTGGGTCTTAGTGCTCGTCTCATACTGGTACAGTATAATCAATCCGTGTGTGTGTGTTTCTTTCTCTTGCGCTGCAGAGTGTTTGTGTTATGTGTGTGCGCGCATAATTTGACACCGCCGGTTCACACACACACACACACACACACACACTCTCTCTCTCTCTCTCGCTTTTACTGTGTGTCAGTGTTTGAGTGTGTGTGTTATGTGTGTGTGTGTGTTTTTTTCTCTTGCGCTGCAGTGTGTGTTATGTGTGTGCGCGCGTAATTTGACACCGCGCAGGTTCGCACACACACTCTCGTTGTTAGTGTGTGTCAGTTTTTGAGTGTGTGTGTTATGTGTGCGCGTGTAATTTGACACCGTTGCCAATTTACACACACTCTCTCTCTCTCTCTTGCCTTTAATGTGTTTGTGTGTCAAATTACGCTCGCGCACACACATAACACACACTCAGCAGCGAAGGGGAAAGAAAAACACACACACACACACACACACACAAAGCGCCTGTGCGCATAAATGGAAACACTTATTGGTCGGGATTTATTTGTACTTTTTTAAAGGTAACATGCAGGTTAATTTGTTTTATTTTTATAATTGTTAATTATTTTTATGTATTTAGTTTTTTGGGCTGTGGAACAAATAATTTTAATTTCCATTATTTCTTATGGGAAAATGTGCTTTGATTTACGAGTGTTTTGAAAAACGATCCCGCTTCCGAAACGAATTATCCTCGTAATCCGAGGTTCCACTGTATTTCTTATGGGAATTCTTCGATTTGGTTTACAAGTGTTTTGGAATACGAGCCCGCTTCTGGAACAAATTATGCTTGTAATCCAAGGTTCCACTGTAGAATGTTTTCTCAGATCAGACTACCTGCTTTGAATCAAACGCTGGCCTCCCAGGAAGTCCTTTAACAACTCAAACATGTGGAAATGGCTTGGACAGTGGTACAGAGGATGTAGCAAAAACTCCCCAAAACTCGGCCCTCTTTAAAAGGCACCATTCAAATGTACTGCGGCTAGAAATCTCATCACCGTACTTTGCTGTAACTTCATGATAAGTCCCAGTTTAACTTGAACGCCCCTTGTATAACAGTGATCTTTAATTAAAAATAATATTTTCAATTGCAACTGAAAAATTGCTGTAATTTAAGTAAATTAAAGACTTATGGACGTGGCATTACTATAAACTGATCACCATACTACCATACTACCATGCCACTGATTATTTTCAGCATGCCTCCACATTGATATTTTCCTTACTTAGCATAGAGTTACGACAAATCATACTCTCAGTCGCATCTTGTCGCAATCTGTTTTTTAACAAACCTTTTCCACTCAGCGAACTTCCTGACCCGAATGCGAAGCTACATGCCCCCATCTCACAGATGCTTCATTGAGGAAATCTCTCGCGCTCCGTCCCTGAGGGCCTTCGTGCTAAACCAGGCCGACGAGCGTCTGACGGAGGCCTTCGATCACTGTGTGGCTCAGCTGGTTTTACTACGGAGTTACCACATCAGTGTTGTGTCACGCTTCATCACCGTCCCGGCGTCCCGAGCCAAACAGCTCCGCTCTGCAGGCCCGGCATCTTCCGAAGATCCCGATCCTGTGCAGAAAGCACCCTTGGCACTGGAAGAAAAAGGAACAGGCGGTACAGGGATCATGAGCTTCCTGAAATCTGTGAGGGACCGAACGAAAGAGGTTTGGATTTCAAAGACAGCGATGGAAGGGATGTGTAAGGATAAGGTGTAGGAACTCCAGGTGTAGGGGCTAATTTTTTATAAAAGGGTCATTAATCCAAACAAGTTATAGAAGCAGGTCAGACATGAGCCTGTGTGGTGTCCAGATCATAGTTAATTTTAAATTAATGTAGCTAAAAACATCCAGAAGATTAGATGATACTGGAATGGGATTAAAGCATTTCTTTACTTATTCTTTATTTCTTTCTGTAACAAAAATATTCTTCAGCAACCTTGTCGACAAAGCTCGAGGAGTTGATCATCAGTTGTTCTGACACTCTGCAGATAAATAAAGCATGCAATAAAAATCTCATGGGAACTTTCACAATACTCGAGAAATCAATTCCTTTGTCTGTTGCCAACAGCCTGCTTTATCTTAACCGAGAACGAAACATGTCAGACAATTTGACAACATCAATGAGAGTAACTCCTAATTGTCATGCAAACTTGGGGAAAAAAAAAAAAGAAGAAGTCACGTTTGCTTTTAATTCCTGCACCAGTAAAAATTTTTCTGGGTTTATAAACACGATGCACTTAATGCAGAGATTAAAGAAGCTCATTGGTGCATAAAACAGCATTACGGGCATGCTTTGTGTTTAAAATGCCATGGTTTCAGTCCAAACCATAATTTAAACCACTGGCACTGTTTTCCATTACATGCAACCGCTAATCTTTTTTTATTTCAACCCCATTCAAATGCAAAAATATGTACCCCCAAATTTGACTCGGAACGTGCCGATGACCATTTGACAGCTGGGAGATGCTCATGTTAGAAACCTCTTGTAATGTGGACCCTTTTTAGTTTTGCTCAGGGGGAAATAGAAAGGCATGGGTTGTTCATTTGGTGCTAATAAAGAGGCAATTTGCAATTATATCTTAGCGGAATGCAGAACGAAAACAAGACACATGGCACAGGGGACGATTTTATAAACTACCATGTGGAATGCATATGCCAGGTATTTTTAGCCTCTATTTTGCATATTAGACCTTATTCACACACGAAAAAAAAGGATCCACAGGTGAGGCTTTGCAGTACTATAAGTGTACGCTAGAGAGTGCTAAAGCTTGCTGCATGTTCGGAAGGACAGAAAAAAAGAAGAAGAGTGAAACCGAGACAGCAGTGATGCCCTTTGACCTGAATAATACCTTCTTCAGGACAGGCTCTCGAATTAATTCCCATCGGGGCGTCATTACAACAATACTGTGCTTGGCAGTGATTGCTTAGACAGCAGGGTGATGTATTATAGGCAGGGATCCTCATGCTGCGTCCCAATGCCATCATTACGTGTCATCTACCAACTTACCCTTAAGACTCTTCATGCACAATTTGGGAACATGTATATAATTCACCTGACGTTTGACAGGCCATGCTGTGTGTAACGTGACAGAAAACTGATGAATGTGAAGTCCAGGGTGTGGGACTTCCATCAGGGATGACTTTACAGTTTCCTCTGATGCAGAGCCGTGAAGATTTATTCAAAAGGCACACACACACACACATACGCACAAGGAGCTGGTTACACCCTTTTGCATACACTCATCTTTTCCACAGCAATCTCTGGAAGGGGAAAAAAGCAGAATAATCGTTTGATGTGCACGGTTTGGGCGACGTACTGTATACCCGTGATATATTATAAACAGGATCCGTATCTTATTGCTAGTGTTGTTATTGAAATTCATATAAAGCTGTTTACACAGTAAGCCATAGCACCAGCAGTGTCGCCAAGAATTCATTTCAGGCCCGAGAAGAGGAAATATGCATTTTGGGTGGATGCCAGACAGTAGTAAAAGCCGTGGTGGTGGTGTTCAGAATTTGATATGTAATTATTCGTGGCATGAGCCATCATCAATCAAGCTCGCCTTGTTAATGGGTAAAGGGAATAAAATCCCGTTCTGACAGTTCCGTGTGTGTGTGTGTGTGTGTGTGTGTATGTGTGTGTGTTGGGGGGTGGTTACATCTAAAATCAGATCTGCACTTTTTTACCTTCTCCTGTGCTTCATCAGCTGTCATTTTGTATAGCTTGCTGGCTAGCAGGTTTCAAACACAAGCCACATGCTTAGCGGTTACAGCTTTGGATTACAGATCGGAAGGTTATTAGTTTGATCCCCGTTACTGCCAAACTGCTACTTGAGGAAGACGATTAACTCTCATCCGCTTAGCCAAAACATGAAGAAGAGCATCTGCCAAATGATTAAAAGTAAGGATAATGTTAAAAATATACACTGCCTGGTAAAACAAAAACAAAGCAAAAATAAAACATCTGGATTGTGCTCTAATTGAGTTTGAAAAAATAAGTAGAGAAGCAGATGAAGCGATGTCAAGCAACATCATACAGTACGTACTGTAGTGGCCACTGTCAGGTCAATGACCTAAATGTACTGAGTGACCAGATTATCAAATCAATGCATTTTTTTCCTTTTTCCTGATGCACAGCCATATACGAGGCCTCAGGCTGGTGAGAATGGTCCTGGGAGCATGAGGAATCATTTTCACACATGAACTGGCCTTCACGCAGTCCTGACCCTAACCCTACTGAAAGTATTTGGGATGCCCTGGAGAGAACTTTATGGAGATCTTTTCTTTTCATTATGTGAAGTCCAGTCCCTGTACTCGAGCTGTTTCAGAGGGAATGTTTCTTGTTTGTTACAGTAAGCTTCAACCTGTGAATCATTCAAGCCATGAAAAAGACATCTAACTCAAGGCATGAATAACCCAGTGAGAAACAGGTGCAGATGATTATACTGGTGATGCTGAATGCTGAGTGGTTGGAACAGAAGAGAGGGGAAATGAGGTCGCTGCTGAGGTTGTTATTATAACAACCTATATTTTAATTGTATCTTTAGGCACTTTGCAGCCTTTTCGCAGCAAAACATTTGTTCCCACAGGTTTCATTTAATATACATGATTAATATGAAAAAAAATATATATGTGTGTCTGTGTGTGGGCGGGGGAGGGTATGGGGGAGAGGGATATGGTTGTAAATGGGAATAAATGTATTTATTATGGAAATATATATTATTACATACACCATTGTATTGAATTGTATATATACTTAGCAAAAAAAGAAACTGTTTTTACTTTCTGTGATATGTTACCCCACTCTTCCACCAAGGCACCTGCAAGTTCCTGGACATTTCTGGGGGAAATGGCCTTAGCCCTCACCCTGCGATCCAACAGGTCCCAGACGTGCTCAATGGGATTGAGATCCGGGCTCTTCGCTGGTCATGGCAGAACACTGACATTGCTGTCATGCAGAAACTCACGCACAGAACGAGCAGTATGGCTGGTGGCATTATCCTGCTGGAGGATCATGTCTGGATGAGCATGCATAAAGGGTACCACATGAGGGAGAAGGATGTCTTCCCTGTACGGCAAGGCATTGAGATTGCCTGCAATGACAACAAGCTCAGTCCGATGGTGATGTGATATACCGCCCCAGACCATGACGGACCCCCCACCTCCAAATCGATCCCGCTCCAGGGTACAGGCCTCGGTGTAACGCTCATTCCCTCGACGATAAACACGAATCCATCCATCACCCCTGGTGAGACAAAACCGTGACTCATCAGTGAAGAGCACTTTTTGCCACTCCTGTCTGGTCCAGCGAAGGTGGGTTTGTGCCCATAGGCGGCGTTGTTGCTGGTGATGTCTGGTAAGGACCTGCCTTACAACAGGCCTACAAGCCCTCAGTCCAGCCTCTCTCAACCTATTGCGGACAGTCTGAGCACTGATGGAGGGATTGTGTGTTCCTGGTGTGACTCGGGCAGTTGTTGTGGCCATCCTGTACCTGTCACGCAGGTGTGATATTCGGATGTACCGATCCTGTGCAGGCGTTGTTAAACGTGGTCTTCCACTGCGAGGATGATCAGCTGTCCTTCCTGTCTCCCTGTAGCGCCGACTTAGGCATCTCACAGTGCGGACATGGCGATTTATTGCCCTAGCCACATCAGCAGTCCTCATGCCTCCCTGCAGCATGCCTAATGCACGTTCACGCAGATGAGCAGGGACCCTGGGCATCTTTCTTTGGGTGTTTTTCACAGTCGGTAGACAAGTCTCTTTAGTGTCCTGCGTTTTTAGAACTGTGACCTTAAATGCCTACTTTCTGTAAGCTGTTAAGGTCTTAACGACCATTCCACAGGTGCATGTTAATTAATTGATTATGGTTAATTGAACATGCATGGAAAACATTGTTTAAACCATTTACAATGAAGATCTGTAAAGTTATTTGGATTTTTAAATATACACAGTCTCAGTTGAAATACACAGTCCTGAAAAAGGGACGTTTCTTTTTTTTGCTGAGTATATATATACATACTCACCAAAAGGATTATTAGGAACACCTGTTCAATTTCTCATTAATGCAATTACCTAATCAACCAATCACATGGCAGTTGCTTTAATGCATTTAGGGGTGTGGTCCTGGTCAAGACAATCTCCTGAACTCCAAACTGAATGTCAGAATGGGAAAGAAAGGTGATTTAAGCAATTTTGAGCGTGGCATGGTTGTTGGTGCCAGATGGGCCGCTCTGAGTATTTCACAATCTGCTCAGTTACTGGGATTTTCACGCTCAACCATTTCTAGGGTTTACAAAGAATGGTGTGAAAAGGGAAAAACATCCAGTATGCGGCAGTCCTGTGGGCCAAAATGCCTTGTTGATGCTAGAGGTCAGAGGAGAATGGGCCGACTGATTCAAGCTGATAGAAGAGCAACTTTGACTGAAATAACCACTCGTTACAACCGAGGTATGGAGCAAAGCATTTGTGAAGCCACAACACGCACAACCTTGAGGCGGATGGGCTACAACAGCAGAAGACCCCACCGAGTACCACTCATCTCCACTACAAATAGGAAAAAGAGGCTACAATTTGCACGAGCTCAGCAAAATTGGCCAGTTGAAGACTGGAAAAATGTTGCCTGGTCTAATGAGCCTCGATTTCTGTTGAGACATTCAAATGGTAGAGTCAGAATTTGGCGTAAACAGAATGAGAACATTGATCCATCATGCCTTGTTACCACTGTGCAGGCTGGTGGTGGTGGTGTAATAGTGTGGGGGATGTTTTCTTGGCACACTTTAGTCCCCTTAGTGCCAATTGGGCATCGTTTAAATGCCACGGGCTACCTGAGCATTGTTTCTGACCATGTCCATCCCTTTTTGACCACCATGTACCCATCCTCTGATGGCTACTTCCAGCAGGATAATGCACCATGTCACAAAGCTCGAATCATTTCAAATTGGTTTCTTGAACATGACAATGAGTTCACTGTACTAAAATGGCCCCCACAGTCACCAGATCTCAACCCAATAGAGCATCTTTGGGATGTGGTGGAACAGGAGCTTCATGCCCTGAATGTGCATCACACAAATCTGCATCAACTGCAAGATGCTATCCTATCAATATGGGCCAACATTTCTAAAGAATGCTTTCAGCACCTTATTGAATCAATGCCACGTAGAATTAAGGCAGTTCTGAAGGCGAAAGGGGGTCAAACACGGTATTAGTGGTGTTCCTAATAATGTAATAATGTAAGTTTGTCATTATTGTCATTTAAAAAAAACAATATTACTGTGCTAAAAAACAATATTGTCTGAAACACATTTAATCTACTGTATAATAAACTGCTATGTTTTTTAAGCACACTTATTTGGAACTGTTAAAATATACCAAGCTGTGTAAAATGGCAGATATTGTTATTATTAATAATATTTTAAGTATTATTATTTAACACACTGCCATCTTAGCCATCAGTTACATGACACTGATACAGAATAACATCCTGCTTTGGATACATGTGAAGAAGGAAAGGGGAATTGCCCTCAGGGAGCTGTTTCTCAGCACTGCTTATCTACAATCAGAATAGCCCTGTGTTGAACTCATGCACACACTTATCTATGTTGCATACACACTCGCACCCTCTGGCCCAGTGCCCTGTGGTGTGCTATCTAATGTATGTATGTATGACACAGATTATAAATATGTAAAATAATTATTAAAATGAGACCTAGTTCTCCCACTCTTCCTCCTTCCCATATCTTCTCATGTTATTGGATATAAATTATGAAACACCTTGCAGGCAAGCCAGAGCCCGAGGCTATATGGAAAGCACAGAGATAGCGACTTATCCAGGGACTCATGGCTTACAGACACACACACACACACTCTCTCGGCTGGAGGTCAGGTGCAATCAGATATAATGCAGTGCTGATCTCATATGAAAATTAATTTTGGCAACTCTTCCCAACCCTCACACCCAAACTGCCTACTTACAGAGCTTACAAGGGCTGATTGAAATGGTGGTGAGTTTGAATCCCAATCTTTCCTGTGAGCTCCTCTCCGTCAGCCCTGCATCTGCCAAATGAATAGATGTAACGATGTGGTTATGAGGTTTACAAGCCAAAAGGGAGTTGAGGGTCAAAGGAAGTATGAAAGCAAAGAGACATTAAGGTAGGTCTAAGGACAAACGCCATGTTCAACTTTCATTTATTTAATTACTAACGTCCTCTCCGGCCAAAGCAAATAAAGGCTTTTCCTTATTGCCCCAGCCTAACAACCCGCTTCCAAACAGCAGCATCACTAAGGATGTGCTCATTGTGTGAAGAAAAGCCTGCAAGTTTGTGAGAGGACTGGAACGGGCCCGAGAGCGGACATATGGGAACATGCACGTAGACGTATGTGTACAAACAATACAGAACGGTGTGTTCACACACACTGGGATCTGCATGTCTAGTAACCCTGCCTAGTACAGTACAATCCACCAAAAGTTCCTCCAAAAAACAATAGACCTTATTTATCAAGCTGCCTTTGAATACATTCATTTGTAAATCTTTCAAGCGGAAAACAATGGCTATTTTTTTTAAATACAGTAAGTTTGAAAAAAAAAAAAAACATTCATATCTGAAAAGGCCAATGCAGTGGTTGGGACACACCGTCCCGTCCCGTTTAATTATTGGGCTACATTTATTGTTAAGCAAAGAAAACAACTCAAGATATTTGAAATGACTGGAACTCAAATAAGAACCCTGCAACAAATATCAAAACCTGTTAGGATAGTGCTGGGCCATCAACTCTGTGGAAAAAAAAAACATGAATGGGGATCACTGGAGATCATGAATGGAGATCATACAGTAGCTACACTATATGGACAAAAATATTACCCCAAACCTGGTATGACATTGTATCCATACATATACAATTCATATACTTCAACATGAAGTTGGTCCCCCTTATATATGCAACTATAACAGCTTCCACTCTTCTTGGAAGGCTGTCCACAAGATTTTGTAGTCTGTGGGAATTCATGTCCACTCATTCTGTAGAGCATTTATGAGGTACAGACACTGATGTTGGACGAGAAGGCCCGGCTCTCAATCTCCGTTCCAGTTCGTCGCAATGGTGCACAATGGGGTTGTGGTCAGGGCTCTGTGTTAGGGCCAGTCAAGTTCTTCCACACTGAACTCCTCAAACTCATGTCTTTATAATCCTTGCTTTATTCCTTGAGGCACAGTCATGTTGGAATAGAAAAGGGCCTTTAACAAACTGTCAACAAACTGTCAACAAAAGTTGGAAGCATAGCATTGTCCATGATGTCTTGGTATGCTTCCTTCACTGGGGATAAGGTGCCTGATTGATCGAAACACCTGAATTCAATAATTAACAGGTTTGGCCAAATACCTTTCTTATACAGTTTATATTTAAGGAATATAAACCATAAGGAAATCACTTGTTAGTGGAACTGATCAGAAAAAATAGTGCAAATGTTTTGTAGAAATCCACTGTGTCATGAATGTGGTCGTTCTATGATGGACGCATATACACATGAGTGTGAAGAAGTTTCAGTGTTACTGTAAGGTATGTAAATCTGGCTGGAATTTTTAATACAGTGGTACAAAAATATTTACCCATAACTTGATTGATAAACTTAGACTGATAAATGAGTCCCAGTGGATTGTGCAAAACTGCTACAATCAGCCAATTTATATTTATCAACCGGGACTACGTCATGTTTTGTTTGGGAATTTTGGGGTTTTTGGTCAATACTAGTGTGTTAGTCATTAATGGTGCTAGTCATTAAACCATGAGCGTATGAATGAAATGTTAAACATGTACCTCAACGGAAAGAATGAAGCATTGGTGTGTGTGTGTGTTTGTGTGTATGTTTGCGTGTATGTGTGTGTGTGCAAACAGGATATTGGGACATTTCAATTTCACAGAACTATCAACAGGCTGACAATTTTATTTGTTTTGATAAATGATGAAGCAAATACTCCAACACAAGACTCTTTGTCTCTACTGTTTATATTAAGTATTTCCCTTCAAATTCATTGATGTCACATCCTATTTCCTAGTCCCATCTTAGCATTCTTGTGAAATCTTTGTTTCTCTCCCTCTCACCCAATCTGGCCTTTAGTGCATACATTTTTATCAGATTTAGCCTTTGTGCCCTTGTGTATTTGCCAATAGGTATAAAGCTTTCCCAGCCGGTCAACTCTGACAATATCAGCGTCAGAGTGACTCTTCATTTCCTTCCACAGCAGGAGACGAGAGAGTAGCAGGAACTATTGTTGATAAAGGTTAATGGGCCTTGAGACACAGGGCAGCAGTGTGTGTGTGTGTGTGCGTGTGTGTGTGTGTGTCTGTCACACACAGTGACATCAGAGATGAGTCAACACAGGGCTGGGCGTAAAAAAGGTCAGCAAAACATACACACACACACACACCAAGTAAAGCAATATTAAAGAGCTCTAATAAAAACATTCTATTAAATCCTGCTCATAATTCCACCTGCTCGAACGGCAAGCATCCCCACGCAGCTTTTACTGTACACACAGTCTCTAATGAATAGAGATTGAGATAGAGACTAATTATACCATAATCCAGGTAAAGGTCAGATTCAGACGCACTAGCCCGTCTATGTGTGTGGGCTTGCCTTGATTTGCAAAACATTCATTTCCAGATAATATGAACCAGGAAGCCGCACTCCTCCTCCACCTCATTCCAACCAGTCAAACTTCCTCTTTTGGCATACTTTGACTCAGATGTGTTTAAGTGTTTCCTGTTGGAAGGTGCAGCACTTGTGACACCTTGTAGAATAAACTATTTGTTCCTTATCTGATCTGTATTGCCAGAGATGGTTTACACAGGTGTGGCAGGTCTTTCAGAAGCTATTTGTTCACGTTGACTGATGAAGAAATTAAGCGGCCAAAAAGATCTGCCTCGTTCCTAAATGAACCCAGTATAAAATCAATTGTTTGGAACTGTTGAATATTTATCAATTCCGAAATTTACTCGATTTTTCCATTTCATTGTGGTCAAGTTCAAGTGGAGTGTGAATACTTCTCTATGCCAAAAGAGATGATAAACAGGCTGGTGAATTAAACAAACCAAAACTATTTCTTCTTCCACATCTACATTATGTTTAATCCATAACCTAAAAGGAATCTTCAACTTTCTCCTCTCTGAAAACATCTACTGCGACAGGATATTTGCATACAAAGGTCTGTTTCCATATAAAAAGCAAAAAATCCTTAACTATACTATATATATTTATATATATATACATTGATCAACCAGAAGATTAAAACCGTAAACTCTCCTTCTTTGTCTTTCGGCTGTTCCCTTTCAGCGGTCGCCACAGCAAATCATCTGCCTCCATCTAACCCTATCCTCTGCCTCCTCTTCTCTTACCTCAACTAACTTCATGTCCTCTCTCACTGCATCCATAAATCTCCTCTTTGGTCTTCCTTAAGACCTTCTGCCTGGCAGTTCAAACCTCAGCATCCTTCTACCGATATATTCACTATCTCTCCTCTGAACATGTCCAAACCACCTCAATCTGTCCTCTCTGACTTTATCTCCAAAACATCTAACATGGGTTGTTCCTCTGATGAACTCATTCTTGATCCTATCCATCCTTGTCACTTCCAAAGAGAACCTTAACATCTTCAACTCTGCTACCACCAACTCTGCCTCCTGTCTTTTCTTCAGTGCCACCGTCTCTAAGCCGTAGAGCATCGCTGGTTTCACCACTGTCCTGTACACCTTTCCTTTCATTCTCGCTGATACTCTTTTATCGCACAACACACCTGACACCTCCATCTCTCTAGATTTTCCTTCATCCTTTCCCTGCTCTCGCTACAAAGCACAATGTCGTCTGCAAACATCATAGTCCATGGAGACTCCTGTCTAACCTCAACTGTCATCCTGTCCATCACCAGAGCAAACAAAAAGGGGCTTAGAGCCGATCCTTGATCCTAGAGACTCACCTCCACCTTGAACTCTTCTGTCACACCTACAGCACATCTCACCACTGTCTTACAGCTCTCATACATGTCCTGCACCACGATAAACATAATTCTCTGCCACTCCAGACTTCCTCATACAACACCACAGCTCCGCTCTCGGCACCCTGTCATACGCATTCTCTAAGTCTACAAAGACACAATGTCAAAAGCATGAAAAGATATTGCTGCTCACAAATGCTCACCTCTGCCCTTAACCTAGCTTCCACCACTCTTTTCCAAAGCTTCACTGTATTGCTTATCAACTTTATTCCTCTGTAGTTGAAACACCTCGGCACAACTCCTTTGTTCTTGAAGATCGGCACTAATACACTTCTCCATTTCTCTGAGATGCTCTCACTCTCCAAAATCTTGTTAAACAGACTAGTCAGAAACTCGACTGCAACCTCTTCTAAGCACTTCCATACCTCCATAGGTATGTCATCAGGACCAACTGCCTTTCCACTCTTCATCCTCTTTAATGCCCTCCTTACCTCACTCATACTGATTTTTGCTACTCCCTGCTCCACAACAGCCACGTCTTCTACTCTTCGTTCTCTTTCATTTTCCTCATTCATCAACTCTTCAAAGTACTCCTACCATCTTCCCATTACACTCATGGCACCTGTCAGTACATTTCCATCTCTATCTTTAATCACTCTAACCTGCTGCACATCCTTCCCATCTCTATCTCTTTTCCCTGCCAACCTGTACAGATCCACCTTTCCCTCCTTACTGTCCAACTTAGCATACAAGTCCCAAAACATTACTCCCAATATTATGTGGGTTCCCCTTAGGGGGGCATGACTCCTCCTGACCTCTGGGGATCTGCTTTGTTATCTTGTGCCAGGACATTAGCGGCAGATCCTTTGGGTTGCGGAGTGGAGCCTCTGTGGATCAGACGTGGCTGGATGCTTAGATGGATTGAGATCTAGGGAATTTGGAGGCCAGATCAACAACCTTGAATGCTTTGCCTGCTAAGCCCCATACACAGCAAGCTTTGATGTAATGTGGTTCTGTTATATTTCATGGAGACTATACTGTATATATATACTCTGATCAGCCATAACATTAAAACCCTAAACATTACTCCTGGTATTATGTGAGTTTCCCATGAGACATGACTCCACAAGACCTTTGGAGGTGTGCTGTGGTGTCTCATGCTGGGACCATTGGGTTGCTGTGAGTTGCAGAGTGAAGTCTCTGTGGATCAGACTTGGTTTGACACTTTATGCATGTTTGGTCGGATTTAGGTCTGGGAAATTCGGAGGTCAGATCAACAACCTTAAACACCTTGTTTGCTTGCACATGGCAAGCATTAATGACTTTTGGCAAACATTGTGCTACATTGGCATTTCCGTGGGGATCAGACGGCTTAGCCTTTACTCCCCACAGACATAGATAAGTGTCGGCTATAAGTGTTGGCTATTATAATACATATAAGCCTATGATCCTGTCACCAGGTTACTGATCTACAGTATAACTGATAATACATTTTATCCAATTCACTTGGTGATGGTGTTAGTGTTGTGACTAATCAGCGTATAACAAAGAAACCCTTAAAGAACCCCATGTCCATCTTCTCATCAGATTCAGTTTCTTTAGGCTATAACATGTCCTGGTACATTGCTCCATTCTCTTTCCTTTGATGACATGTAATACATCAAAAGCAGCATATTATAATGCTCAATTGCTTGTACTATAATGCAGGTATGATGCTCTTGTTATCAACAGTTCTTTCTTAAAACACGATGAACTAAAGAGTGATTACTGTGACGTAGTTCTTTGATGTATCTATCCTTTACCTGCTTTCTGGTTCTCCTGCAACTCCATTCAAGTGACTGGTTCTTCCCGTACGGTCCTTATCAATCATTTTAGAAATTTCTGGAGGATAAGCAAAAGATTCTATAAAGTAAACTACAACAGAGTGCTTTTCTAGGAAAACTCTTAAACTGTCCAAGGAATTTCGAAGCAACTGCTTTCTCCTAGCGCATATGGTGGTACTTACATGTGTTGGATGAAAAGTTGATGGAAGAAGCCTAAAAAAGAGGGACGTGTCACAATTATGTGCTGCTAGAATGAGCTAACACTTCATTACAAACACTCAGAGCTGTTCTTAATTGGGCCTTTAAAGGAAATTAACACCCTTTGTTCCTTCGCCCAAGTTGTCCAGTGCCCAAGATGAAACTTAATACGATCAGTCCTGAAATCCCCTCAGCTCCTATTAATTTTCTCTCAACCGTGAACGAAAAACATATTAATCAAACCTTGGAAAGATTTCGATCTATCCATTAAGTTAGATTTTCTCTGCACGAGCCAGACAGTCTTGAACATTTTGTCCGCCGCCGGTACATTCTGTGCTTCTCTTAACTCTCATGCTAAAGCTCATTAAGTCACAGTGATGGAGGACAGTTCTGAAGGCTCTCGGTGCTCATGGGAGGGTCCTCTGATCCCAGACTTCCCTGGGAAAACATTCCCACTGCTGTTAAGAGTGGAGCCTCTTAACAGCAGTAGAAATGACTGCTGACTCTTGCACTAAGTATCAGTTAGATTAGATTAGTATCAGGCTGAAGGACATAATACAGCTGTTAACTCTTGTTTGACAGTGCATAAATTAGGAATATGGACTGGCAGTACAGAATAAAAACATATTAAGTAAGAAATATCTAAATAAAATTGAATTAAATAGATTTCTTCTTCTTCTTATTATTATTATTATTATTGAAGATTTTGTAAGAACCTTAAACTAAATTAGCAAATAATTCACTCTTACACATAGAATGTTGTGCAGCCTGCCAAAATATGAATAGTTTAGAGTGCACCACCTGTAGGATAATAGAGAAACTGCAACACTTGAGTGTCTCAAATGCAAACATATAATAATAATAATAATAATAATAATAATAATAATAATATAAACAATAGATTTGGAGTCAGTGTTTTAATACATGCATTGGCACAAAATAAATTTATGATACATACCTGAATAAATTTTCCTCATCCCTAATAATAAACATAAAACCAAATAACAGTTTTGGTGAAAACTAAATTTTATTAGTAGGGTAGTAGACTTAAAAAGATTATTTTGGTTCTTGTAGCTTTTATTTATTTATATTATGTATTTGCTGTGAAAATAAGTGAAAATAATCCTGTTCAATACGCACATATCTTTTTTTAACCATTACTCATTTTTGGTTCAACTTGAATTCTGGCTTGAATTTAAATATATTGATATATGAATCACTGTTTTCAGTGTTGTCACTTCTTCCCAACACAGTTGTACTGAAAATGATTAAAATATAATCCTAACAATATGTTGGAAATGGCATCTCACCTTCCATCCCCCTACCTACGCCTCGGAATTAAGACCCTTACAGCACAGGGACATAGGTTACTTTAAGATAGCATTAAATCACAGTGAGTCACGTCTTTTATCCCGGTGATCAAATACATGCCTGCGCGGTTGAGCCTGTGAGAAATGCGTGACTGGTGATGGGAATTTCCTGCAGCGCTACATACTTTTCACCACCGCTTGTAGTTTATTATCTTAAATAAATCACACGAGAATGGGATTATTCATGTCACATTTCTGCATGTCAGATACTGATTCATTCATGAGATCAGGTCCTTTTTTTAATTACACTAACGTTATGTTTGGGGAAAATATGATTCTTTGGGGTATGCATTTATACTGGCTAGGATTTGAAGCTTTAAATCTAGTTAATATTTAAAACAAAAACATATACAACTGTGCTGTAAGTTCTCGGTTTGTCAGAAAAGGGAGAAGTTTCCATATCAGCAGCCTTCATGTCACATGGATATATCAATGCACTTATTCTAATATGTTATAAGAGACTTGTATGGCAGATGATAAATCGAAATAGATTTTTAATAAAGGTGTTTGTTGATGTGATAAAGACTTCTGTAAGGAGACATTGATTTTAACTAGATTTCGATGTCAGTGCTTTGTAACAGTCAGTTTAGGTTTTCCAACACAGAAAAATCTTCATGACAGGGATGTTTTTGAATTTTATTGCTTTGTAATTCTTTGTGGTAGCATGATTTAAAAAAAAAAAAAAATTGTGAGAGATTGTTACCTGCTGTAACATACAGTAAGCTATAACAGGAACCAATGTTCTGTATTCATGGATGTCCCTAAGCATAACTGGAAATGGATTAAAACCAGAGGTGGCAAGAAGCAAAGTAGAAATACTTAATTACTGTACTTAAGTATTTCTTTCCCCCATGTATATTTACCTTACTTGAGTATTTTCCATATGTAATACTTTGTATTCCTACTCGCTACATTTTTTTAATGAAAAACCTGTACCTTTTCTTACTATGTTTTAAATATAGACTCGTTACCTTCCAGATGATTATCACACAAATGTGCATTAATTTTCCAATCTAGACATAGACCCTTACATCATAGCGTGACTGAGAAACACCCCATGTGACAAGCAGAGGAACAAGACAATTGCTCCAGTCCTAGTTCTAGTCAGAAATGACTGGCAGGTCTTTATGAAAGTGCAGATTGGTTACGGCACCAAAGTGATTGATGGTTACCTGGGCAACGGATTCCACCCACCAGGACTCTGGGCTGCGGATTCTTCTGGCTCCTTTTTCAAGGCTCTTAAACAAGCACAGTAGTTAAGGTAAGATTAGAAGAGATCCAGCTAACTAGTTAACAGATAGCGCAAAAGAGGTTTAAACTCTTACACACCATGTTACATGCCAATAACAATACTGTTTTTTTTTTTTTAATATATAGTTTTTTAAGTACAGTTTATGAGCAACTCAATAGCTAGTCAGATAGCTATTCAAAAAATGTATTGAAACGCTTGTACTTTTGTATTTGATTATTAATTTTAAGTGATGCAACATTTTGTTCTTTATCATGCAACAGTTAGTTCTGACTGAGTAATCTGACTGGATGAGAGGGATTTTTACAAATTGTGATGATAGATGATAACAGCACTGAGACATTTAACAATCATTAACTAAACCAGCTTGGGTGGAAATACATCGATACGGACCACAGTACTGAGGAGAGAGCAGCTACGTTTCAAACTGAGACATGAAAGCACTTTCAGCGAAAAACCACATCTGATAATGTTATCTCATCGTTCATGTTCCTTAATAATTGCTTTATTTAATAGGTTGTTTCCAATTGTCTCTGTATTGTTTTACAGTATTTACGGTGAGCTACTGTACAAAGCTAGCTAGCTTCCAAAAAGCTGAGCTTTACTAGCTTTCCATTTATCCTCTGAAAGTTAATGGAGCTGATAGTTGGAATAAGTAAAAATATAAAGTCAATCTCACAAGTTTCTCAGGACTGTCAACAACCTCCATGGTTTATTCTTCCCAACTTTTGGCTACGTATTACTGTCAAAATTTAAAACTACTTCCACCCCTTTTAATTACACTAAATGTCGCTCGCCTTCTCCGCCAGTCGCTGTTAATTACTTCCGCCAGTCATGGAATATGTGGGATATGTGTTGGCGGAGCGAAAGAACTGGTTAAATAAAGAGACAAGGCATAATCTGTTGATAATAAATGATGTTTGTTGAACTGTCGTATAAACGCAATATCACACTCGAGGTCGTGCTATTATGCTGGATGCCTTCGGCTTCGACCTCGAGTGTGATATTGCATAAATATACAGTACTGCGCAA
Source organism: Clarias gariepinus (assembly GCF_024256425.1). Taxonomy (NCBI): domain Eukaryota; kingdom Metazoa; phylum Chordata; class Actinopteri; order Siluriformes; family Clariidae; genus Clarias; species Clarias gariepinus. The sequence goes on along the minus strand of NC_071108.1, from coordinate 30,797,573 downwards.
AAGTCTTGAGCCACTCCTCATTCCTTCATATTTGGCTTTCAAAGAGACAGACTTTATTCTTTTTGTCTCTCATTTTCAGACCTGACCAGTGTAAGAGAAATGTTTTTTGCTTGTTAAGCCACACAGTGAATAATTCAAGCATAAAAAACGTACAGGTGTGGACGATGACCGATGATCAGGCCAGTGATTAATATACTACAGGTCACATGAGAGGGGAAATGAGGTTGCTGATGAGGTTGGTACATAACCGGACAATTTTTAAAAATTGTACCTTACCTTAAACTATATATTTTAACTGAATGTAATATAAAGAAATGTGGGGTGGCTTAAAACTTTTTGCACAGTACTGTATACAAAAACGTATAATTGCTGGCGAATGACTGTGGTATATAAGAAGGACAATTAAGGATGTACTTTTTTGTTCTGACTCCCAGAGGAGTGTTCTCATTAAGCCTGTTTTTATAGCACCATCTGCCAAAAATAATTCTCTCCAATAACACTACATCAAGTAGTTCACCTACATCAAGACATAGTGTGTGGCGAGATGTAGCACAGAATTCCAGCCAGCTGTGGTACAGTCAAACCACTTCTTGCCCGTAGGACATAACAGCGTCGCCTGCATTTCACTACGACTCTTTCTTCACACAAATGTCAAACCCTACAAGCTTTATGACCTCGCTGAACTAGATTGTGTTTGGAGTCACTCCGGTCCTCTCATGTCCTGTTTTCAACAGGCGCACCGCAAAAGTGCTCCACAGCTTTCAGTCTTTCAGTCATGGTGGCTAAGTTCGAGCAGTCAGGTCTATAAAACCTAATTGGCCCAAACAAAATCTTGCAATACCATGGTGCTTTGGGACCTCTGAGGAACTGTTTTTTCTTTTTCTTTCCTCCCTTACTTTGTAAGATGAGTCCTCCGCCTTTCTGTCTCAAAAAGTCATGTTCCTGCTCTTGCTTTTTTTTTCTTCTCTCCAATGGAAAATTCTTCTCTGAGAATATCGTTCTGCTAATGACAAGCAATGCAAAGAGAGGAAAGTGATGACAAGAAACCAGCAAGTTGATGGTAAAAGCCAAACACTTCCCAAAATTCCATGAGACTATTTATATTATTTATATTGCGTGCAGTTTGCTGAGCATGTGCTGACACTTTTAAGTAACAATTTTATTAGTAGAGGCAATGCTGGCATAAAGAAAGCAGGGATAAAAGTGGGTGGGGGGGCGGTTGACATTTTTGTTTCATTCACTGGATTGACCTCTTTATTAAAAAGTATGTGAACCAAAGTTTTAGGACACTAACTGAGGTTCTGCAGATGATCCACATAACTCTGTCCACCTTTTGTAAGCTATAAAGGACAGTGAATACTTGGTTCAGGTATGCTTATACTGTAAATGTATAAATAATCTCAATAGCTACTAGATGGATATGCTAGAGTTGGCTCTTTGGGGTAGCCATACTCATTTGGACCAGATTTTAGAAAACCAAGCTCTAGGATTGTTGATGAAATGAAAAGATGTGATGAAAACCCCTAAATCATCATAAACTATGAAAAATGTCATTGTACAAATCGAAATATACACTCGCCTTTTCATTAGGTACATCATGCTAGTACTGTGTTGGATCCTATTTGCCTACAGAACTGCCTAAATTTTTGATTGAATAAATTTTACAAGGTGCTGCAAATATTTCCATATTTTTCCATATTGATATGATAGCATCACGCCGCATCTAAGATGAAAATCTCCCGTTCCACCACATACCAAAGGTGCTCGATTGAGGAGGCTATTGAACTCATTGTCATGTTCAAGAAACCAGTTTGAGATGAACTTTGTGATACTGGCATACTGGCCTGTGGCCATAAAGGGATGGACAACAATACTCAGGCAGGCTGTGGCATTTAAGTGACCCAAAGTGTTCCAAGAAAATACCCCCCATGCCATCACACCATCATCACTAGCACTGGCCTAAACCATTGACACAAGGCAGGATGGATCCATGCTTTCATGCTGCTTATACCAAATTCTGACTCTACCATCCAAATGTTTTAGTACGACTTATAGAAAAAAATGGGTCCATGTGAACTCAATTTTCTGTTCATAGCTGACAGAAGTCATCTGGTACTGTAGTCCACCTGCTTTAAGGTGCTGTGTGTTCAGAGAGGCTCTTCGGCATACCTTGGTTGTAACAAGATGTTACTGTTGTCTTTTTATCGGCTCCAGCCAGCCTATGCATTCTCCTCTGACCTTTGGCACCACCAAGGCATTTTCAACTTGATATTTTTTCTTTTTCTCACTATTAAATGTAAACCCTTGAGATTTTTGTACATGAAAAATCCCAGCATTTTCGGAAATACAGCCCAGGTGTCACAAACAAACATGCCACACTCAAAATCCACTCTCTTCCCCACTCTGATGCTCGGTTTGAACTTCTGAGGATTATCTTAACCATGTCTCTAAATTTCTGCCTTGTGATTGGCTGATTAGATCTTTGCATTAATGAGCAGTTGAACAGAAATGCCTAATGAAGTGGCTGGTAAGTGTATAATAAAATTCAGAAAAAAACATAACAATTTCAAATGAAATTGACAGTTAGACTTTGTCTTGACTTAGCACACTGGGATTAAATAATTCATTAAGCCATGTTGCATAAGGGATGTTTGGGTGTTCATGGCAAGAGAGACCTACCAGCTTGGATTGCTTACTTTATAAAGTGGTTTCTTTGAAGTTCTTCGGTTTCCACCAACCTCCAACACTCCCTGTGTGCGTACATGATGTCCTTCACTGTGCCAGCATCCCACCCAGGATGCATTCTGGGCTCATGGTCAGCGTTCCTGGGACAGGTGCCAGAGCCACTGTGACTCCGTCGGGATAATGCTTTACAAATGTACTTTTACCACAAAAATGTCCTCTTGAAGGTCAATCCATTCAAAATCCATCATAATGACTGAGAACTTTATGGGTGCAAATGAGATCTAATGATCTCACTAATGGAAAACCTTGTTAGGGTACGAAATAATAGGCAGCAATAAGAAACAATTGTAGGTTCAAATCAGCATTCTTCAGGTGTGGTCATTCCTAAAGACAGCTGCCAGTTATTACCTGGTTTGTACAATCATGAAATAAAAAAAGCAGTTTTAATAGCTTTCACTAGCTTGGTTTCATAATAGATTTCATGGAGAAATCCATGCACAGCGCTGCCTTGACGACTGCGCAGTAATGCAGGAATCCAACCGTCAAAGCATGTCCAGGTTGCTCTCATGTTTACACACAACAACTTGAAGAGATGTGTGGGAAAGCGGATGTGTAAGGTCTGTGAATTCGAAATTTCATCATGGAAACTCGGCATTCCGCTCATTCCATTCTTGAACAAAAGGTTACTTAACTTTTCCACCACTCCCAGAGTGTGTCATTACGCCTGCAAATCAGCATTTAAAACCTGCACATGTCCAAACCGCACCTCCACCCTCCATCGCAAAGCTCCCGTCACAACTATAAACTCGTGAAATGATGACCAAGTACTGCATCACATGGCTTACATTAGTTTTAAGCTGCAGTATAATTTTTCTTGATCCATGTGTTTTCCAAATTAAGAGAATTTATATATGCCAAAGTCAATGCACTTATATAAAAGACAATTAACTCAGGCTTTCTCCTTGTTGTGGGGAACAATTTCGGTGATTGGGATTTTACTTGAATATTAAGTTTAAAATAACTTTTACCCTTTTAGTCCCTTAGTGAACTTTTCCTTGATTCAGCAAAATGTGTCTATAAAAGAAATGGCAAGTAACACAAATCCAGAATGAATATCCAGGCCAAATCTGGATTTTACACTAATGCTATTTATACTTTGATGGCAGGTGAAGTACAGGTCATTGTTTTAAGCCATGATTTACAGATGTACTGTAATGACGGGGTTAGGACTGGTGGAAATGTTGAGTTTTAGAGTTGAACATGTGGAATTTTTGGAATGCGGATATCACAGGAAAATCGCCTTTCTACACACCTCATTCTTTTGTTGGCTGAAAAAGAGCAAGCCACTAGATACGGAGCAATAGTCGTGGTTAGAAGTCTGTATGTATGGTAAAAGTATATGGAGGTATGTCCCAGGGCAGGTTTTTAATCTGATGGATTGCCCTGTTGAAGGGGAACTGCTGAACATGCTGAAGTTAATCCTGTACAGACGATAAGGTCAAGTCGTAATTTTAGTGTGAAAAAACACAGATCATCTGTTACACCTGAGAATCTGGTTTCTCAACGACTGTCACTTTTGTCTATTGTATTGTTGGGGAATGAGGTACTTTCAGGGTTCGGTGTGAGGTAATCTGTTTTTAGAAAGACAAGGAAATAGTTATATTGAAATGGCATGATTAAATGAACAGGTTGACAGCAAATCGCAATAAACATCGTTTTCAAACTTTGACTCATTTTGTCAAAGTATTTTCCTCTGCCACAAAAGTTGTTGTTGTTGGTCTTTTGGCTGCTCCTGGCAAGGGCTCGCCACAGCGGACCATCCGGTCTGCACGTACAAGCTTGACACGAGTTTTACACTGGATGCCCTTCCTAACAAAACCCTCCCTTTTTATCCAGGCTTGGGACGGGTACTGCGTCTAGTAGCAGGAAATCAAACCTTCTGCATAGCAGGCAAGAACAACCACTGAGCCAGAAATGCCCTTCCTCTGGCACAGATGGATGTCTATAATAAAATTTTTTATTTGAAAACCACTACAGTATCTTTCTTGTAAAATCTGTACTGTAGTCCCTGCATTTCTGAGCAAAATTCGATGTTTCAGAAGCTAATCAAATCACTAGTTCTGTGATGTGATCAGTGAAGTAAAACTGAAATTGTGAAATTGCGAGTGAACTAAATGTATTAAAAAGATTTTCGGGGGAATGTTGAAGTCAGAAAAAAAGTACATTTATATTCTGTTATTGCCATTTTGGTTGTGACAGCGGACCATCTGATCCACACAAAGCTTGGCACAGGTTTTCCACTGGATGCCCTTCTTGACGCAAGTCTTCCATTTTTGCCAGCACTACATCCAGTGGCTGAGGTTTTGGAATTGGTTGGGAATTGAACAAGGAACCTACCACTGAGCCACCAATGCTGGTTAAGTTCAAATAATATGTTCTGTAAAATAGGATGTTATTTGAGTTGGACGTTGTGCGAACACCATATACACTTAAAGTTATGGGGATACTGTACTTTTACCTTCTGCATCACTGCCAAATTGAAATGTTTATTGTTTCCACTAGCACTGCATGTGGGAGCCATGATGTGCTTACTGTAATATTTTCCAGAGAAAATAAGTCAAAGATCCTTTGTGTGCAAGAGACATGACATACAGGTGCTGTGTGTGGGAAGCTGCTGTGTCTGTTAAGTCTGGTTATGACCCTACTCTCATTCTCCATTGAAACATTACTATACTGAAACCTTAGGGGAAAATGCAAGAATGGATGTTATACAGTACATCCCGTTATCCTTGATAAAGCACTGTCCTCAAATACTGACTAAAACTGGCTCAGGAGGGGGCTGATGAAGCTGTAAACTGAAGTGTATTTTTTATAATGGTTCTCATTATCATGAACAATGTTTGTAATTAAAAAGTTTTTGTGTGCAACAAAATGCACTCAACACTTTTTTTTTCCCCCTAGATCTAATTTGCTGCCAGGGACTCACTATAAAAAGACAATCAAAGCATGAGTTTGCTATATATATTTTTTTTAACTTAACCAACACATTATTGAGACTAATGGCAGGCTTAAACAACCTCAAACACAACTGCATGCTGATTTATCCACAGTGAGATAAATGAGAGATGGAGTTATAGCGTTTTGAAAAATTATACAAAATGTACCTCTTTGATAAAACCCCAACAATTTTGTCCCAAACTCAACCCCTCAAAAACATCGATTTTGTGCTTTCTAACATGCTTGCGACTAAATATTCAAGCATGCACAGCATAAAATGTGGTATTTTATTGTTGACACAGTAAAGCTTGGAGATGTTATGATTTTGGGAGGAAATCTCTAGTGTTAGTGCTTCGTAACAGTCAGAGGTAAAGCTGATACAGTGGTACCTCTGCATACTGTATGAACATTTGGACATACATCTGGGAGCAGATGAAAACTTGTTTGTCAGTGGAAAGCCAAGCGAAGCAAGTTTTTTTTTTTTTTTTTTGCATTTTGTGCAAGATTCAGTAAAGACATAGCACCATGGGTTGCAAGAATGTTAGTGAGAACAGTAGCAAGAAGAAAAGGAAGCCACTTTCAGTTTCGTTTTTAAAGCTGCCGCTGCCAAGAGGAATCATTAAGTGAGGTTTAATGTCTATTTATTTCATATTTTATTTAATTTCCATGTCTTTTCTAAATGTTTTGATTGTTTTTACATGCAAAAATATGATTATAGTGTTGAAAATTGGTGACACTGTTTTTGTAATTTTGGAGTGGCTGGAACAGATTATCTGCATTTACATTATTTCCTATGGGAAAATTTAATTTTGCAATACAAAATTCCTTCCTTAATTCCAAAGTTCCTTGAGAATATGCATCAGTGACGGAATAAATTTGTATGCTGAGGTACTACAGCTATTTTACACTATGGGAAAGTCTTCAGGACCTTTCTAGTTTTTTTTTTTTTGTACCATGACAAAATGCTTGTGTTATTTGTAGTATGATTAATAATAATAAAAAAATCATAATAAACAAAAATAAAAGTTTTTAATTATATTATTAACTATATTAAGTATTTATTTATTTTATTAAATATCTCACATTAAATGTAACAATAAACAGATAACTAATTACGTGGTATTTATTAAGATTAATTGTTAGCAAATTGCTGTGTTATGAGAAGAATTAAACACTACAAAATGTGCTGAAACTGAAAAATACCCTAAAGAAAAAAAATCACGCCACATCAATGCATGCCAGGCCATTGTTGAGTTTTAACTTTTACCCACTGTTTAATGAATTCCTTAAATAAATATGATCAGGTCTTTGCACTGTCTCTAGGTAAAATGCCATGGTTTATTTACTATTTAGTCATTTTAAATGGCCAATGTCTTTTTATGTTAAATTACTTGCATCAGTGACCACACTCTTGTATAGAAGTGTTTTTTCAAAAGCAGCCATATTGTATGCATTTATCCCTGGACTATAAATATAAGTACGCTTAAACGTGTGTGACAACTGGGTGAATATGTGGCGCAATAGTAATCATATATTAATATATAATATATAAATAAATAAATAAATGAACTTATTGTAACATATTGGTTTACGTACATTGTTTACAGATATTGACATAAGAAGTAGAAGATGCAAATAAGTAAAGTAGCAAGAGGTAGAGAAAGGTACAGTAAATGGGTTACAAATGCAGGCCTAGTCCTGAACATGAGACTTTCTAAATCAGATTATGCAACAGAAAGATTTGTTCCTGTGAAGCCACAGTATTGGAAAGCAGAGGGTAAGCCACAAGTCCTACTGTGAGAAGTTGATACTGAGTGGAAAACACCAGGGAATTCTGTTCAACTAATTACTGCACTACTTGCATCAGACAAGCAGCCAGTTTTAAAATATAAATGACGGTAAAGAAATATTGCTGTTTGTCACTGATTCCAATCTTTCGAGGATATTAAAAGCATGGCAAACACGAGACATCTAATAGTGCTGGAACGGGGGCCGTATTCTCATTATAAAGCTGTATTTAATGTCAATTTGTTTCAATCAGCATTAAGTGACTGCACGCATACACCTAAGAACATTGTGTGGACGCCATACAGACTGGTTCGCTTGGGAAATGGAAAAAGGAATGAAGAACAGCTGCAATTAATCTCACAGCATCTTGAACACTGACTAATATTAAAGACCAGGCCAAAGACACAAGCTGGCTGGGGTAGCGAGAGCTCCTAACAATGGCTAACGAAAGTTCTTTGGAACCGGGAATGATTCATTTCTACCTCTTATGCATCTTAATTTAGCTCTACCTTAGGTCAGGCTTTTCAATCCCAGGGGAAGAATAATATTTAATGAGCCGCTGGGGTAGGTTAATGCCTGACACATAGACAGATTGTGTATGCGTGCAGGGGGTCACTTCCTGCTGCATTATTGCATACGAATGGCATGACTGCAATATAGAAGGCCAAGCAGCCTGGTCACAGCTGTCTCCTCCAGTTGAGAAGCATCGTGAGGCTGGCTGTGTTTTGCTGACCAAGCATTTTCCAAAACTGTTGCAAAAAAAAGATCACAGGGTTCATTTCCAGTTTACAGCAAATACTTGAATTATATCCTTATGAATACATAATGGATTTAGTCAGATGGATAAGCTTTGTAAGAAGGGGGGGCTGGGGAGACAAATCATTTCAGGGGTCCAAGCATTGTTTCTGTAAAATATCTTAAATCAGTGGATTGCATTAAAGCAGGGCATTTCTATGCCCATAAAATGAAATTAATCTTTATTTATTCAATCACAAACATATTGTATATTTGGCAGCATTTTAGATCATGTTAGTGACGGTCCCGTATTCTGTAAAGCTCTTAAGCTCAAATCACATGGCATACAATACATGTAGAGCAAGTACATTCACATGACTCATTACCTGTCAGTAAAACAGGACACATTTTTCCCACTGACCGGTCACTAATCATCATTGTTCCCAATAAATACTAACTAATCACAATTGCCCACAACAACTTATAATTGATCACCATTGCTCCCATGCACCAATCACTAATTAACATTGTTTCCAAAAAACAATCATTAAGCACCAGTGTTCCCATAAACCGATTACCATTGTTCCCAATATACAATTACCTCTGCTTTCAACAACCAATCACTTATTACCAGTTTTTGCAATGAACAATAACTAATCACTATTTTGTCCCAATAACTATTATAATTACTAATGACAACTGTTTCCCAACAAATAGAAAAATTGCCCGTGATCAATCACTGATCAGCACTGTTCCCATTGACTAATCACTGATCAGCACTGTTCCCAATGACCAATCACTGATCAGCACTGTTCCCAATGACCAATCACTGATCAGCACTGTTCCCAATGACCAATCACTGATCAGCACTGTTCCCAATGACCAATCACTGATCAGCACTGTTCTTAATGACGACTGACTAAAATTGTTTATGCATATGCAGAAATAGCTTGCAGTGTCAAAATTCCATTCTATTCTATTCTATTCTATTCTATTCTATTCTATTCTATTCACACTAATACAGTCTTTTCTGATAACCTTATATCCTGTTCTAATTAAAAATTTATTCTAACCTATTTTACTCAACTAAAAAATATATTATATTATCATGTTATATTAATATATGTATGTATATAGAGTAATATATTACTCTATTCTATTCTTATAAAACTGTATTCTGATTTATAGGTACGAAACCTACTATATTTTATTACAATAAAACTGTTCTGTTATATCCTAAGAAAACTTCCTTGTTCATGTAACACAATGAACATGAAATGACATCATCTGGTGGCTTTTGGCAAATGTTTGTGCAGCAACTTTCCCATGAAAAGTGCTGGCAGCTCTGTCGGTGACAGTAGTCTTTTTTTTAAAAGGAGAACCTTTTAGCTCCTGCTGTAGATCTGGTGGCTGATTGGGGCTTATTAAACCTGCTTTAGAGGAGTGTAAAGTAACAGAGTAGGGTAGTAAAGCAGCAGAAGAAAGGAGCATGCTTTTAAAAGCCTTAGGCTATTTTCCTCTGGAAAAGCAACAGGAAACTGCAAACAGTGCATGAACACACACACACACACACACACACACACACACAATGGCCGTACACTCACTCTCACCTACTCTCCCACTGGGAGCAGCGCAGAGTGAGTCTCTGTTATCCAACATTCTCCCCCACAACCTGGCCTTAATTAGTCTGGTTAATTATGCCCCTGCAAATCAGGTAGATCCAAAACAGCCCTACAGAGACAGAACTGAGGCAAACAGTCCTCTGGCTCAACCCATAACTGGAAACACGCCCCCCCTGCACAGGGCCATACCAATTAACCCAGTCTCTTCCCTTATATTAACTTATAGCAGGGCTATGAATCTTCAGGCTGAGAAAAAAAACCCTTTTAATGAATTTAATTAAAACATGTTGCTTTACTAGTATATTTTCCCAAAACATTTTGTTAAAATACTTGTAACTGATGTAATTCCCCCTTGACATCAGGTGGTTTTTATTTCTTTTTTGCCTGTTCCAGAAAATGCTTTTTCGAACACCCTGTGCAGACATCATGTTTCAGTTTGTACTGTATATAGAAAAGTCGAGTACCTGCTGTTTCTCTCACACAGTGCACAGGAAGATTTGGTAAAATTAAATAAATAAATAAATAAATAAATCAAATGTTCTCTAGTATTTGTTCGGTATAACGCCATGTCCTCTAAACAGTTTTAAAGAGATAGACAGAAGTCAGATCAGTAGGTAAATCATGTTCTACTCTGAAATCTCACACTAGTCTCACACTACTTCAACATTTTTTCTCCAGAAGGCATTAACTATTCATGAAAAAAAAAAAATGGATTTGGCAGATGCAGAAAAGTGTTGCAGTTAAAATACACCTCTCAGCTGGAGAGGATGTTTGATGCGTTTTAAAGCAAAATGAGATAAAACCATTCAAACAAGTTTTTGTGCAAAAGCTTACAAATAAATAGAGAATATTTGTATATGTTTTATTTTGTGTCACAAGTTGTTAAAAAACAAAATGCAACTTGGAAATTTTGTATCAATGATTTGTTTGAATAAAACCTCTTTCAATATGAAGATTGTTAAAAATCATGACAAATATTTAAAAAAAAATTTAGAAGTTCAGTTATAATCATCATCACCTCTATCACTTTGTTAGCAGATGGCATCAATTTATTATAAAAGTCTATGACCGCAATGAAAATCAACAGATTGCAAACATTTTTTGGGGGAGCTTCAACATTCTCCAAAAATCTACTGCACCCATTTTTTTTTTTTTTAGTTACAGCGACATCTATTTTGCCCAACCTGTGGGCTCACTTCCCTGATCATGTGACAGAAAGAAGTGATGCGATTTACTTGTGTGCCTGACACAAGGCGGAAAAAATCTAATGCAAAGAAAAGTGATTATTAAGAACCTTATTATGTCTGTAATTTAAATTTTTGTCAGCCTGCTTCCATCTGCACATGGTAAAGATGAAGGAGAATAATGGAAAGTTTACCGTATACAGATTTGGCAGATATTCGAAAGTGATGCACCTCTGAGTTCACGTAGGATTTAATTGAGGATGTGTTTAATGGGTTTCACTGCAAAATGAGTTAAATCCCAGAAACGCCAACAGCCAAAACACTATCTTACTGATTCATGTTTATTAAATAGATTTCAACTCATTTAACTTAAAATGGATTTTTACATCAAATGTATAGACTGTACACTGTATCCGTATGCTACTGTATTTGGTTATTTCTAGTTTGAATAAAAAAAAAAAAACTAGAACAATGCTGAGATACAGAGGGGACGGAATACAGAGAAATCCTTTTATTTAAAGTCTTCTTAGAAGTGGTCTATCAGACTAGCAAAAGCAGGATGTGATGCCTGAGTACAGCAATCATGTGAAATATTTGTGTGTGTGTGTGTGGGTGTGCATGCATATCCATGTACTGTACACACACATTGTGGATCAGTGTCCACTTAGGGACTTCAAAACAATGGTGGAAATTGTGAATCACTGTTTGCGTCGTTTTTGCTATTTTTAGCTCTTGAATTCATTAAATTTAGCTCAGAGGTGAACAGACATTCTTGAGCCAATTCCAAGGTCTGGGAAGCGCAGATGGGAAAACAACAGAACGTGCACCAGAGCAAACAACATCCAAGTTGTGAACGAAACCAAATTCCTATCTGTACACAGGATTATTATAGAATTCATTCGGAGGAGCGGGTACTAGACTATACTACACATTTAAGAACATGCAGAGGTTAATGTTGTGATGCAGCGAAATATCTTGTGTATAGAGGTGACTAAAAAAGTTTTAGCGAACGTGTGACACCTGGGACAAATGCAAATGCATCAGCATGAGAATAAGCTTTCGGCTGTTTTAAAGGTTTTCAGGACACATGTCTTAACTTTACCTGCCTATTTAAAAGTAGACGGGTGTTGTGACAGTCAGAGGTCATCTAGAGGACACAAACCCCAGGCCGCATCAGGAAGGAAGGACACAGCTGTCAATTTAGCCACCGGTTCACTTGCGTGGCCAGTTTTCAAGAATAGTTTAAAAACATACACGGAAAGAATTCATCTAAAATTCATACACTATGTTTACTTATCCTGCTGTTGGAAAGAAATTGTCAGACTGAATTAAAAAAAAAAATACACACATGGATGGCTAGTATTAATTTGTGTTACATCTCTTTGTAGAATAATGTTTTTGTTTTGTTTTTTTTTGTGGCACACACCCACACTCTCTAGTCACTTCCCTTTCATGTGACCTATGGGAAGTCAGACATCCCTGTTGCTTTCCAACCACATCCACCTTCCTGCCTCAACAGGGATGCTGGGGCCTGTGTGTTGCAGGGCGATGATGAAAGGAGCAGGAGAGAAACGCTGGCTTCGTTCCCGAGTTACTCATTACGCTCCCGAAGGCTCATTTTGCCAAGATAAAACAGAAAAAAAGAAACCTCAGTGTTTTTTTCTGTTTTGTTAAGAAGCAAGCATTAGCGAGCGTGAATGGCTGGATTGTGTTGGAGTGTTAATAATGATATTTAAAAACAATTTGGGGCAAAATTTCAGGATAAGCAGAACAAGGAGGTGTGTTGTTTTCAGAGGAAATCCGACCTGTTGTTACCGGACCCACCCTACAGAGGGAGAACCCGAGATCCATAATAACGTCATTCAGCTCTCTTCCTCGTCCAACACAACAGGCCATTCTGGTACACGGCAAACTCCTTAGGGTTGATTCAACTTTATTTATTCCAGACTTAAATGAACAAATCTGCAAGGACTCAATTAGGGTTTAATTTCACACTAGGATTTAACCGTGTCTATAATCTAAGGATGTAGACAACTGGGTTGTGCTATTGTTATCCACGTCTGAGCAGCACCTTGACGACATCCTGATTAGCGTCACAATTGTGCGTAAATAGCAGGATCGCCTTTCAAATGTCAGAGCGATCCGCGTTTCCTGGTTCGGCTATTTGAGAAAATGACAACTAACGTAACAGTGACGGCTTAATGAGGATGAAGTGTAATGCTGAACGAATATAATAATGTCAATGAACATTTTATGCTGGGAGTGTACCGCCGGGCAAAACATGGTGTCAGTGTTAAAAAAAATCTCACCTACTTGAAAAAGTGAATTTCTATAACATCATTACACATTTATATTTTTATCAGATTGAAAAAAAAACACATTTGCTAAATACATTTCTCTTTTATGTTTAAGTGTCAAGTGTAACTTGTTTGAATTTAAATCTTTCTTTAAAACTGTCATTCAGATGAAATTTCAGATTTCACATGAAAAGATATGAACCTGAAAAAGTGTATTGTTTTAAAATGCAAAATTGTTAAGATTTTGCAACATGAATTTGATGTGACACTACAGACTTTTTACCTTTTAAGCTTTTACAAGAAAGCAATTTAAGCAACAATTTGCACAGGTCATATGCTTCTGGAAGCTTACACAAATCTTACTATCAATACATATAAAGAAATATAAATAATAAGCATTTTAAATGATTATTGTTTGAAGCGAGACAGTTGAAAATTGCCCATTTTTGGGCCACATGTAAAATCATCTCTCGAAAAAGGCGAAATTTTTAGGGAAGCAAGATCGGTCACGTCCATGTTGCATTAACTTCAGTATTATATGTCTAACATGAAAAAAATCAATAAAAACTGCACCAATACAGTGTTTTGACCGCGTATGTTGCAAAGTCAGACGCCGCTTTCTGCTCACACTCCTAAGGGAATCCTAATAATCTCTGAATCTTACTACGCTAAATCCCACTTTCAACACTCCATGGCACAAGAGTGATGTTTTCAGCACACGGCAAACAGCAGGGCTAAAAATACTGATTGCGTTTCAAGTGGGGAAAGGCCAGCTGTGGACACTAAAAACACTACAAAGCTCCTAGACGGATTTCAATATGAGCTGGTGAGGAAAGAAGCGCTTTGAATAAATAGGGGGAAGTGTGAACAAGTGAGGCACAAAACAAAAACTGACTCCGGACCGGATTTCAGGGTTCTAAATAAGGAGTAGTACAGATCGAGCTCTGTGATGGCGAATAACAGGATTTAATCACCGGGCGTACAGATAATCAAATTAGTATCAAAGTGATTAGGAAATGGAGCCAAATGTACAGTTAAGCGTCTATTTGTCAACGCAGCTAATCAGGAGTCGATGCTAGGAATCGGATCTATTTTTTTCGCCCTAATAGTGAATTAATTTTGCGTGTGAGCTGGGAATAAGCACACAGAGGAAGAGATGCAGGGGAAAAACAATACGGGTGCATGACCTGAACAGGAAATGGGGTCAAGTTGAATAGGAAGTTCAGGGGCTTCCTGGGAAAGCTGAGGGTGATTAGCACTGATGACTTGGGCATTAACACATTCACATACACCGCTCAAAGCCTTACACACCTCCTTGTACAAACCAACTTCACACAGGCTAGGTCAACAAGACAGTTCCTCTCAGTAAGCTTTTTAACTGATAAAGATTAGCTTGCTATGTGTCATTTTGGAAATGAGGTGTTTTAGTTATCGGTTAAAGGTTAAGGGTTTGCCAGATCTCTGAAACAACGGAAAATTCCTACACATCCCACAACCATAGAAATTAACTAATTAAAGCCTAGAAATTAACCTATTTAGTTACTTATAGACATTTCTGATTTGCAGAAAGTGCATTTTTTATGCTATACATATACAGTAATACAGGAAATGTGTGTACCAAAGAAGCTACTGTACTTTTAAAGTTTATGCAACATGGAAGTGACCAATCCTACTTTCCTAAAAAAAAAAAAAAAAAAAAAAAAAATCAAGTCGCTTACTTGAATTGTTTTAAAGAGATAATTTTATATCTGGCCCAAAAATTACACGACAGTATTACACTGTCTTGTTTTAAACAATAATCATTTAAAATGCAAAATTATTCATATTTCTATATGTGTAAAATTCTTGTTAAAAAGCTTCTAGAAGCATTCGACCTGTAAAAATTGTTGATTAAATTGCATTTTGGTAAAAGCTTAAAAAGCAAAAAATTTGTAGTGTCTGTAACCATGTCAAATCTTAACAATTTAGCATTTTAGAATAATATACTTTTTTTTATGTGGAATGTGAAATCTTAACTAGCCAAGTTTCATCTGAATGACAGTTAAGACCAAGAACTTAAGAAATTAAGAACGAATTCAGAAACATGAGACACTACATACTGTAAAAGGGCATGAAACTGTATTTAGCAAATGTGTTATCTGTGTTATCTGTAAAAAAAAAAAAAAAAAAAAAAAAAAATATATATATATATATATATATATATATATATATATATTAAAAATAATATGGATCAGGAGATAAGAAGCATAATAAAAAAAATTTGGAGATAAGACGCATGTATGAAAAATTTTCTTTTTAACACAGATACCATGCTATGGCTGACTTTAATTTTGTTTTTATAAAGCCTACGAACAATTTAATTAGATTTAACTTTAGTCATTTCTTTCTCTTCATCTTTACAATTAATTAGATTAACAACCCACAGATTTATTTGATCCACCTGCAACCTTTTCAAAAACAGCCACTGTTACAATCCTGTCAAGCCTATAAAACACCATAATATATGTTTCCCAAAATAATATGTTCCCATAACTAAAGCAGACTTCAGACTTTTTTATTTTTTAAACATATATAGGATATATAGGGATTGTGCAATACAGAATGACATATCCTTTTTCAGCAACTTATGCAATACTGTATGATTTGATTAAATGAATTATAAATAAATTAATTGAATGAATTAATTATGATTTAACTGAATTTAATTTTATTACATAGATTTCATGACCGAGAAAACGAAGTAGGCAAAGAAGTCAAAGAAATAGGCAAAGAAATAGCCCATAAACATGATCACATGCTTCTCTGATTGTTTTCGGTTGTTTCTACGACAACTAAAAAATAAACTTTCGTTCTGCCCGGCATATCCAAAAACCCAAATGCACAGTTTGATGTCTGAAGCCTCCCTGTTAACAGCCTGTTAACTGTTCATCCCAATCACCATCATTTATTTATTTTTTTTTTTTTAGGCGTCAATATGTAGACATCTTCATAAAAATACCATTAAATCAAATGTTGCTTCCGGTTTGTGTAAGTTAACTCCAAACCATCTAACAGCACCGTGGTTTAGAGGAACACCTTGATAAGTAGCATGTGAACTTGTCATGGCATGTTTGGGAACAAGAAATGATTAACAGATCCGGATACCTACGAGTATTAATAACAATAAACAACAACACAAGCGCAAAATGAAAATCATATGATGATATTGAACTCATTGCTTTATTATTATATCGAGACCCAGTAACAATTTTTGGCCTTTTTTGAAAATAACTAATAGCACATTTATTACAACTGAAACTCAGGAACATAGTGTTTTTAATTTTTTTTATTTTTTGCTCACATGAGAAATCAAGTATGTGATGGGAAAAAGATAGGAAAATAAAATTTGTCTAAACAGAAAGTGAATAGACACCCAGAAGTGCTACAAACAAATCCGTAAAGTAATTCTTTGTGAAAACGCTCTGTACAAGGGAATATCAACAAGCAGAAATAAAACTCAGGTCCAATAAGAGCTTTACTGCTGGATACAAACCAGACACGTCTAAGAAAGCAATGCCGGCTCTGCGGTAGAAACATGCAGCTTGTTATGCCAAAGGAAGCGGATTCCTGGAGTTATTCCAGTTCAAACAGCTGGGACACCTGTGGCAAAGCGCCTACAAGTCTTCCAGCCCCACCGCAGCTCAATTAATAATGAGTTGTACTAAAAAGGCCACGGTACCTTTTTACAAACGCAAACACATCTGTCTTGTGAAAGACTGTTCAGGTTTAGCAAAATACATCACGCTTGTTAGACTTAAATCACCAGCAATGAAAACTCGGTACATATCTGTCCTCATGTCCACGTGTCCTCATTAATGTTGTCCCTGAACAGCGCCTTATAGACCAGTTTTGGCATCCGCTTTGGTAAAACACCTGTTTGGCGATGCTGGAATATTTTTTGTTGTTGTTGAAAATTTCCCCTACTGGACACGTTTGTTTGTCAGTTGTTTCTCCCGAACATTCTTGAGCAACCTGCTAACTTTGGCTTGTTTGTCAGAGTTTGTTTGAGCAGATGTGACCACATGAGACGTGAGATGGAAAAACTTCCCCAGCGACCGATCTCTGTGGTCGAGCGAGACTAAACACAACTGCATCGCATTTCACCTACAGTACTGTATCTACCTGGTTATTGGGAACGAGAGCGCAGAAAGACGAATGCGGCCTAGATGAACGCGCGCGGTTCAGTTTGTCAGACTTGAACACGTTAGATATCGATGGGGATGATTAATACAGGACGACCCTCTTGAATGTTCGAACATGATTTTTGCATTACTGCGCGAAACCAAACTGACCAGGAAATTCAACAGATATAAGCCATTAAATGAGTCTAGGAATTCATGCCATGCACATTTCATTCCTCTAAACGGAGAGAGATAGATTGATGATTGGAGAGGATGTGTGAAAGGAGACGCTAGAACATGCTGCTCTCATTTAATTACCTCAGTAAAGAAATCCGTCAACCCACAGTCATAACATTAGAAACAGCTGCCGTCTCTCTTTCCTTTCTCTCTCTCTCTGTCTCTCTGTCTTTCTTTTATGTCTAAAAAGAAGCCCAAATACTCACATTAGCTCTTTACATGGATCCAATGTAGTGGTAAATTATTATGTGGCTTTTTAATATAGAGTACAGAATGATCAAGAAGAAAACAAAAGTACTTTTTTTTTTTTTTACTTTAAAAAGATGTTAAACATCCACATGGCCTGGTCTGAGATCTGAAAATGTCTTCTTATAGGACTTAAAGTGGACAAATATTAAGAATTGTTGCACATTCTGAATATTAGCGATATTCATATCAGGTGATCACATGGAATGACACGCCCAGTCTTTGTGATCCTCGATGTGATTCTCTGACACGTCATCAGCAAGGGTTAAGAAAGCGCAGGTGGAATAGAGTAAGAGTAACAGGTGGGATTATTTACCCTATTGTGCTCTACGGGTTAATACACAGTCCCTTAGGGGCAGTGGTAGCTCAGAGGGTTAAGGTGCTAAGTTACTGATCGGGTTGGCGATTCGAGTCCCAGCTCCAACTGGTTGCCATATTGAGCTCTTAAACAAGGCCCTTGACCCTATCTCCTCTAGGGGCGCTGTATCTTGGCTTGACCCTGCGCTCTGACCCACGTTACGCTGAAATATGCAAAGAAATAGTTTTACTGTGCAGTAAGATATATGTGCCAAATAAAGGCTTAACGTAAACTTGCTGTGCAAAGGTCTCGTTTCCTCATAATAATTTAAGTGAAATGAAAAGATGGAAACAAATATTTTACTGCAACAGGCTACATTCTGAATATTAGCGATATATTGTGCTTCAAGATAAAAAAAGTGCTTGAAGATAAAAAAAAAGGTAAATTACATAACATCATAAGCAACAACCTCGTTTCCCCTCTTGTCTGTTCCAACCGTTTAGTATTTAGCATGAGCAGTATACTAAAAACCGGCCTGATCATCTCTTAACATCTGCATCTGTTTCTCACTGGTTAATGCTTAAAATTACAACAACAAAAAATAATTATTAATGCTTGGATGATTCGTAGGTTACTGTGTGATTAACAAACAATAAACCTTTTTCTGGAACTGCTCAGGTGTCGAGACTGGACGGAAAATAAGAGACAAAATTCCTTCAAAAAGCCCGGAGAACTATTCCAACAGACTACATAAAAAATACCAGAAAGTCTGTCTTTTTGGAAGCAAAGTATAAATAAATGGGGCTCAAGTCTTTTGCGAAGTACTTTATAAGTCAGCTTATTAGACTCACCTTAACACCTTATGTAATTACATCTCGGTCACATTCCTCCTCCTCCTACTAGACTGCTTAGATTGTTCTCAAAACTGCAGTGAGCCTAGACACACTAGTGTTTACAAGCTAATAATGTTCACTATGGAAAATCAACCCCACCACACACACACACACACACACACACAAACACACACACACACACACACAGGCTATCACAGGCTCAAGTGTCTGCCTCTTTTGTCTCACCTCGTCTTTTCCAAATAAAAAATCCAACAGCTCTGTATAGGTGCCGCTATTAAAAAAAACCTATTGAACATTGCATTCAGGTTTCTGATTAAATAAGGTCTATAATCAAGATGGAGTCTTGTAAATGTAAATGAGAAATGAAGATCTCCAGGAGGAAATCAACAGATTCTGGAAAAGATATCCAATCTGCTGTTTTCAAAAGAGTTTCAGATATAAATAAAATACAAATTGCTCTAATTTAGTTTATTTAAGGTTGTTAAGCAGGTGTTTAAATCCTTTTTTTTTTTTCAATGTTAGAGCCATATTTAATTTATAGTGTTCTTTAGTAAGAATAGGAGAGAAATATTTTTTACATTTGCAAATGACTCCAAATTCACCTTAAATATTACAAATAAAAAGAATAAAGACAAAAAGATTTTTGATAAAATTACCAAAAAGTGACATTAAATTTTATTGACAAATCTATTTGCATACCCATTAGTTAAGGAATCTCTCTCTCTATGCGCTATCTATGCTGCCATGTTAAAATAATCAATGCCAGGCTGGTGTGATGCTGTTAGCACCATGTGGTTGATTATTTTTCTATAACAACACACCCCAACGTGTTTATTGCTCATATACCACATCTCACAATAATGTGACAAAGATTGCATTTTTAGTATTAAAAAAAACAAAAAAAAAACATGTTGTACGTTTTAATTCATTTATCCAAAATTAATTACCTCCTGTTATCAGTTCCTGTTCAAGGTCCCATATTGTACTATTTTTATTTCTTTTTTTTTTACAAGTTTACATAAATTCCTCCCCAGATGCATTTTTTATACCTAAAACTCCTTATTCTGAAAGTGACATTTCAGTCCAGAGCTGAGCAACAAGCCTGGGGAGAGGCTCTTCTTATATGAGGTCACATCAAGGGGAAAGTCCAACTGGCTTGTTTAAGAGCTGGCCAATAAAGAAAAAAAAAAAAAAAAAAAAAGGTATTCTTTTAAATAATTTTTTTGTTGCTTTCTTTTTACACACATTTTTTATGTTTTATGTTATAGCAGCTATCTACAGTATAGGTTATCATAAACGTATATGATAACCACCCTCTGCTTTCTCTCTTACTCTCGAAGGTTATAAGATATTTAATATCCTGAAAATCCTTCCCTATGGTAAAAACCTTACTGACTGTTACAAAGTGCTTACACTCCGGACTACTTCTATAAATCCATTTCTTATTAGTCTTAGTCTTAGATCATATAGAAAATCTGCTGTACAAGAAACCGGAGTACCCATCAATGCACCCTCCATGCACACAAACCGAAGCGGGGATTGAACCCCGACCATGGTGGTGCAAGATGACAGCGCTGACCACAATGCCACCCTGGATCTAAGCATGATGTGGGCTTAGACTGCACCTGCACTGGCCATAACGTGACTCATAGACGATTCTGCAGTTTCTAACTGCTGAGCTCTTAATGTACCGGTAATGCACTCACCTAAAGCAAACACTGGCGGCAGGAACAAAAGGCGAATACAATGTACAGTAAGTGAGACTCATCAATGAGTGAGTGTGTGAGGGGGGATTACTGTACTCTGAGTCATGTCATCACTTACTGTGTGTTCATTATCTGCCTCTTTCAACAGCTCCCTTATATTCTAATCACCCAGTTATTACATTTATGACTATATATCATTCACCAGCTCATCCATGAGTCAGATCGTGTGTGTGTGTGTGTGTGTGTGTGTGCTTATCAGCATTAGTTTGTGATTAGTCTCTAAAAGTTCAGTAGGGACACAGATAAAAGCCATTTACGCATTCCTTCTAAAATCCAGAGCCTATTTTTCCTATTAGTCATTTCAAGCAGGAATGCAAACAATTTTGTTAACAAATACCAGCATGTAATGGATGTGGCAGGTCCAGTGTTTGTGTCTGCAAATTGCCGTGTAATTGTTATGCATGCTTGTATGGATCTTCACTCATCTTTCATACTTGGACTAAGAACATGCTAACAGGATGAAAAAAAGTTGAAATTGGCTTAACGTATTTGTAGATATTACGCATCTGTAAGACAACCGATTTGGATGTAAAATTACACTCACCAGCCACTTTATTAGGTACACCTTCCCATTATTGGCCAGGATCAGTTTTTGCCTTTAGAACTGAAATATTCATGGTATACATTCAATAAGGTGCTAAAAAGATTCCTTTCATCCATATTGACATGATAGCGTCACACAGTTCCTGCACATCCATGATGAGAGAGGTGCTCTACTGGTTTAAGAGCTGGTTACTGTAGAGGCCATTTCTCCTGTGGTTATAAAGGGATCGACAACGGTGGACTGTGGCATTTAAACCATGCTCATTTGGTACTAAGTGGCCCAAAATGTTCCAGGAAAGTACCCCTCACGCCATTATATCACCAGCAGCAGCAGCCTGAACTGTTAATGCAAGGCAGGATGGATCGCTGCTTTCATGTTGTTTTCACCAATTTTTGACCCTACCATCCAAATTAAATCAAGACTTGTGAGACCAGGCAATGTTTTTCCAATCATCTATTGTCCAGTATTGGTGAGTCCCTGTGATTTTTAGCCTCGGTTTCCTGCTGTTGTCTGCTGCTGTAGCACATCTGCTTTAAGGTTCAATGTGTTGTGCATTTAGAGATGCCCTTTATCATACCGCGGTTGCAATAAGATGTCATTTGAGTTATTATGGCCTTTCTATCAGTTTAAACCAACTTTAAACTCCATCAGATAGTCTTGACACCACGTCTACATGCCTAAATGCATTGAGATAAAATTGCCATGTGATTGCCTGATTAGATATATGCATTAACAAGCAGTTAAACATGTGTACCTAATAAAGTGGCTGGCTGGTGTATATATATTTTTATATATATTTTAAATATATATTTTTAACATCTATCAACATAAATGGTAATGTGAGGGGGGGGGGGGGGGCTTGAAAACCCAATTTAATGGACCCCCAAACTTGACAAATCCAACACTTTACATTTTCTGACTAGGTCCCCACCTTTATGCAATAAGATGTCAGATGTCAATGGCTCTCTTGATGGGGATTATTCTTTTGGCACTTAAAACTACAGTTAGGGCAACGCAAGCCAGAATCTCAAAGCAAAACCACAAAATTGTTAGCAAAACAATGGAAAAATAATTTGGCTCTTGAAATTAATTTCTATCATAAACACAAAAAATATTTGCAAATTCTAATCCCAATGATGATGATGATGATGCCGTGAGTCCCAATGTGCCTGATGGCATGTGGATAAACTCCATCCTAAGCAATCCAGTTAACAGTGTGATAAGGGATAGCTAGAGGGAACTGGCAAAAATAAATAAATAAATAAATAAATAAATAAATAGGGAGCAATTATAGGTGGGTAGTATGGGAAGTGCTTTTCACTGAATCATGACACATATGTAACCTGTCATGTATCATGTCATGTATTAAGTTGCAGAGGTTAGTTCTGATCTATTCTGTATTTTACCTACTGCACAATGGAGTGCAGTAGGTAAAATACAGATAAACCTTGGAATGCGAGCATAATTCATTCTGGAAGCAAGCTTGTATATAAAACATTTGTATATCAAAGTGAATTTTGCCATAAGAAATAATGGAAACTCAGATGATTTGTTCCACAACTCAAAAATATTCAGATAAAAATGATAAATACAAAATTTGAAGTAAAAATAAAGCAAATTAACCTGCACTTTACCTTGGAAAAGGATCCTGACAGAGCAGTGTTTCGGTTAGTTCGTGTGTGTTTGTGAAGCTGAAGTAAGACGAGAGAGGATAGGAGGAGGGAGGGGGCTACTGTGTAGGACACACATGCTTGCAATCCAAGGCGCCACTGTATATTAAATTGATAAATACCTTATATTCCTGTTCCTTTGACAGAATTAAGAAGATTTAAATCCTAAACATTGTTTTAAAGCACTTTGATGATGGGTCACATTTTTACAATAATGCATTCAGAGTACATGCTGATTAAATAACTCATAACATTCTGTTAGTTCAGTTAGAACCAAAGTGGATGACTTCATTAATAAAATCGAACAAAACCTGTAGATAGCAGCATTTTAAATCCAAACCTAAATAAAGTACACAAGTTAATGATAGAAGGGCAGGACCTACATCTGATCCACAAGCCAAAGTTTGTAGAATTCAGTTTCTAATGAAAAAAACCTGGTGAAAGGTGGTGGTCATGGCACCCAAGTAACCATGGAGCTCGGGAGGACTTCATCAGGACGCTCCTGTCAGCACCAGTGGAAAGGTTTTATTCGTCGGCTACTAAGCATGACCAGTACAGTAAAGTCGCACATGTATTTAATACAAGTGTTCTTCGTGACTTGCAGACCCTCTGCGTGTGCTGAAGAATGATGACTGGCACAATCGTGCTTTTATGTTCCATCAAAAGGCTCTTTAAAACCTAATGACTTCAAATCTGCCAGCTTTCCATGCAGGGAGCTGGTTCTGTCCTTTACCACCACACTGGACAAGCATGATCAAAGTGCTTCTCAAAGAGGCAATTACACCACACGCTGAACGCACAAAACCTCTCAGCTGGTTATCGAATCAAAGGCTACGTCAGGCTTGCGTGTTAGAACCCAAACATCTGCACGTTTTCCCTGACAACGTTCAGGAGGTCAAGCAATGGGGCAGTCATCCGTCTTCATGTGGGAACACGCTCCCAGATGAAGCTCGCTACACCACACACACAAACACACACACACACACACACACACACACACAGACAGAGAAAACATCTCCAGAAGGGAGAAGCAGACAAAAAAGAAGGCAGCAGGTGTGGGCCCTTAGAATGAATCTATTTATGGCTGTGGCAGCGGATCAAAGCTCCACACATCCTTGATCAAGGCTGCTGGAAACAGCGCACACCAACCTCCTCATTCTAAAATAAAATAATAATAAAAAAACACCTGAGGTTTATGACTGACAATTAATGTGTATGCCACAGACTCCAAACAGAGCATTCTTGAACAATCTTTTCTATCGAAAAACAGCAGAAAGAAATGCAAGAACTGACAAAAACATCATTTTTTTTTCAGCCAGTGCAGTATAAACCAAACATCTTGTGTATTTTTGTGCATGTTGACAGACCCAAAAAGGAAAAAAATATTTTTTGAAGTGAGTGAGTGCCAGGAACATGATACATTTCATGAAGGAAAAAATAAAAACTGATCTTATGTCAAATTACTAACTCAATTTTATCTGTTGTCAATTTGAAATAGAATATTTTATATGTGTCTCCTATTTTAAAGGTGACAGTTCAGTAAATAAGGTTAATATAAAAGAGGATATTATGAAATCAAGAACTCACAGGAGCATAATAAGTTGATTTTTGGATACCTTACACTAATGATTCCTACTTCTGCGAGTTAATCCGGCCTTGCTTGGAGTGTGATTCCATATGGAATCACACTCCAAGCAAGGCCGGATTAACTCGCATATATATATATATATATATATATATATATATATATATATATATATATATATATATAAAGCAGCACAGAGCTTTTGAAATTTTGATTCATTCACAATTTCTCTAAGCCACTTCCAAAATGCCAGCCATAAGAAATGGAAAACATATCCAGCGACACGTAAGTGGTTGTGATGGAGAGAGCGGACCTTTGCTTTGTACCGGGAGGTGGGCTGTATCCATGGGCAGTTTCCATTACCTTCTCCAGTAGTCAGCACTCGGTCCACACGCTTCCCGCTTCTCACGCTCCACCAAAATCTGCTCTCATCCACCCGCATGCCTCCGGAGTCCATCAATCAAACGCTCAGTGACAAAGCAGGCGAAGCCATGGGCCATCTCGACGCATGCGAAGGTTTGGCAAAAACATACTGGCGGACGTGAGTTCGGCAAATATCAGAATAGAAAACACGTGAAATGGTTACGGAGAGGCCAGCAACAAACGTCAAGCTTAATGAAAAGCATTTGCTAGTATCTACTCACGTAGACTGTGGACTGGAGGAGCAGAGGTCGCATGAGATGTTTGAAACATGGTTCTCCCCGTTCCTGTTTGAGTTTAGCTGTATTTCTTTCATTCTCAAGGCACCAAAAACACTTCTTTTAACTGCTATTATTATATTATTATAAATAGACACTTTTAACATAGTTTAACATAGTTTCACTCTTCTACACTCATCTTGCTGTAATGATCTATAAAGAGCTACACTATATGAACCAAAGGATTTGTCCAAACCTGTTAATGTGATAAACTGAAGTGTTCCTTAGTTAAGGGCAATCTTACTGCTTCTGCATACCAAGACATCTTGAACAATGCTTGAGAATGATTGAGAAGAAAAGTCAGTGGTGAAGTTGAAGTTGGCTAGCTAAACCTATTTTTTCTATGGAGTGGTGCATTTATTGACAATCCATTCCATTGGATAATGCTGAGATGATGAAAATTATTCAAACGAAATGAAGCCAGTCTAATGGGTTGATCGGGATCTAATGACGATTGGAAAATTCCACTGTTAAACGTCCTATCCAAAAAAAAAAAAACAACAACAACAACAACAAAGTGCCTGAGAAAATTGGTTTGCTTGGATCAGAACCTGGCATTGTCTGAACAACCACCCCCCCCCCCCCCTCTTTTCTTTATATGTGCATAGTTCCCTAGTTATAAGGTAGCAGGACTTTGTAAATCCCTTTTAAGTTAGCAAAAAAGTTTGGCAGAGAAATGGGTTTACTTTGGAAAACATCCCACTATCGTTTCGTTGTAACTAATCCATGTCTCTTTAAAATGAGAAATGAACTGGGAAAGCACTCTTTCAGCATCGTTTGAGTTCACCTGAATCACTCATATGTTACCCTCTTATCTCCTTGTCTAATATCCGGGCTAAACAAAGCATTTGCACAGCAGAACAGACCTGCTTGTGTGCTTTTGCTTTTCACCAGATATAGCCGAAGCTCTGATGGATTGATGGAAAATGTGCAGCAACCCACTATAACTCCTCTATTCACTCTCTGTGGTCCATAGGTCCGGAGCTGGACTTGCTTTTCCATAATCGAAACGTGTAAAGAGCGTTGTTGTCAGCAGGGCATCCATTAATACTGTACATATCTCTTAGCAACTGATACATTAACATGTGTATGGTACAGTGGGTTACATCAGAGAGAAAAAAAAAAAGTCAGGACTTGGACTAAATTATTTCGAATAATTTAAATCTTAGTTGGAATCTTCTGAGACTACTCTTTCCTTTGCTTCCTCTGGTCCATGTTGAGTGTGGTACACACCATGTCACCAAACAACACAGTGACTACCTGGAGCCCCATACAGTATACAGGCCCACTGACTGATTACAAGATTGTAGACTCAAAAATCTAGATTGTAGATTTTTGTCTGGGCCTGATCCATTTTTTTTATTTTTTTTTTTTATAATTCCGTTAAGGCATGGTTGAAAAGCAATGTCTCTGTGACCATTGTGAGTTTTTCTTTCATTGACCGAAGGGTACCAACAATTTTGTCCACATGTTTGTAGTTTGTTTCTTTATTAAATACAAGTGTACCATTATGAAATGGCTTTCATAGTTTCATACTTGAGGATTAAAACCTGATTCTGATTCTAAAATGTTGTTGTTTAATTAGTTATGTGCTTCAAGTGAGGTAATGTCTCTACAGCAAAAGAACAAAGAAAATTGTAATCTGGTACTTTCAACATTCCTAAAAGAAATTGGACTTGGACAAAAATCATTGGCCTCCACTATCCCTAGATGGTAGATCTGGGTACATCCTAGATGGATTGACTGGGTATAAAAGGATCATCCACCCAAGGTTCAGTCTTTGCAAGCAAAAAGGTCGTGGCTCACGCCTTTGTGCCAAACCTCATGTGAGAATTGTCAAGTTCAAACGCAACATTTCTCATTGCAAAAAATTGGAGCCAGACAGGGCCAGATTTCATTCTGCACATGTTACGGCATGGGCGGCTTCTCCTGTGCGTCTGCAAGCAGACTTGATCCATCGCGTATTGAAAATATATGGTGCGTCATGAAGAGGAAAATCAGACAACATCAACCACACAACCACAGACTGTTGAGCAGCTAAAGTCTTGTGTCTACTGTACAAAATATTGTGAAAAGATTCAGGGGATCTAGAGACATCTCAGTCTGTGTGGGGCAAGGCCGCAAACCACTGTTTGATATTGTGACCTTTTAGCCGTCAGGTGACATTTCATGAGAAACTGTTATGCTACTGTGATAAATATAGTCTCATAAGCTCGGGAGTACTTCAGAAAACTGTTGTCACTAAACGCAGTCTGCTGATGCATTTAGAAATGCAAGCTGAAACTCTATTATGCAAGAAGTATCCCATATGTCAACTCTATGCAAAGATGCTGCCAGGTTCTTTTAGGGGGGCTGAGCTCATGTCAGATGGACTGAAAGACAGTGGAAACGTGTGCTGTTGTAAGATGAGTTAGCTGAGGGAAAAGGGCATCGAGTTCCTTGTGCCAAAGTTAAAATGGACCAGCTAGACCATTATAAACAATCGATGTCATGGTATGGGGGTGCATCAGTGCCCACAGCATGGGTGACTTGCATATGTGCTGTGGTGTATATAGGGACTTCTTTTAGGAGACATCTTTTCCATGGTTATTTCAGCAAGACAGGGCCAGACTTCATTCTGCACACGTTACAAAAGGGCGGCTTCGTCTGTGTGTCTGCAAGCAGACTGGAACCAGTTCCCTATTGAAAATGTACTTTATAGTGCGTCATGAAGAGGAAAATCATCAACCACAGTTGCCCACGGTTTAGTTTAAGCAATGACACTTAATGTAATAAACACATCTTATGAATTTAAATATGTAATGTAGTTTTACAATGATAAAATCAGTAGAAATTATCCAACCTCGTTCTTTAATCTAACTCTAAACACGCCCGAGGCACATACTCACATATTTAAGTTGAGAGTTGTAATTAGTAGATAATTAGTTGTTTTTGCATAGAGGGCATGGGGGGAGGAGGTGGCTTAATCTAAATGGGAGAGTGTGCTAATATAGAAATCATATTTTCGGTTATGATTCTGTTCTGGGTGTTTGGTTTATTTCTTTGGTTCCCACCCAGTTAATCCATCTTCTCTTAGCCTGCAGTTTTCACCATCTCCGACTCCTGACAAACAGTAGCAGATGGGTGCTCAGTCAGATTATTCTGTAAACTGTGGGGGAAGTTTTATTTGGAGGAGAATACACTGAATAAAATGAATTAATGGCATTATTTTATAAATTTAAAATTGGGATTTAACAGCACAATAAAATAGATTATATTTATGTAATAATCTTTTTTATGACTATTTAATCAAATGTCCCTGTTTGACTATCAGTCCCTCATGTTTTAACGGTCATACATTTATCATAATAGTCTTTAAAGACAAATATTTTCTAAAGTTATAAAGGGATCTACACAACCTTTTTTTTTTTTTTTTGTCAGTGCTGCTTTTCAAAATACATTAGGAAATGAGATTTAAAAGCATGCCTGATTTCCCATTTGAAAGCTTTTGCATTGTCGTGCCTCTCCACATATTTACATTTTTCAGATCATTTAGTCGGCATGCCTTTAATGATATAGTACTGTGGAAAACTGACATGTCAAATGTGATACAAATGCTAATTACTTTTGACATTAATTTATTTAATAAATACATACCCGGCATGCATGCAATTTCTTTCATGCTGTGATGGTGATATTTTGTAACCATTAATGTTTAATTTTATTTCCTGTAATACAAGTGAAAGGTTTATTATAATTGCTTAGAATAAACCACAGCGCAATCATTTTGCAATGCAAAATATTTGGATTGTTATTCATCTGTAAGAACTCTAAACCCTCTAAAATACTAGAAATATTTTCATATGCAACAACATTCCTTTAGAAAAGTCTAAATCGGGGAACTTAGGAGAGAGATATCAGCAAAGTAGGAGCTCGGGAAGTGAGTAGAATAACAAGAATCCCTCAGGAAACAAGCAAATTGGACAGTCGAGGGTTTTATGTGAACTTTTGACCTGTCTTCAGTCTGAGACATCTAGTCTAATCAAAAGATGAAGCTTTAATACTATAGGACACCTTACTGAAATTCTAGGAACTACAACGAAATGATATGTAGATACAATAGATTTGGAATAAACTCTTATTATAGTCTTGAGCTCAGGTGGCTAAGGCTCTAGAATGTTGGTTTACTGCATTAGGGGCATTTAAAATAAAGCACATGTTCCCAAATATATAAATCAATTGCAGCTTTGCTAAAATAAATAAATAAATAAATAAATAAATAAATAAATACAACACATGGAAGGTCATTTTCATCCACAATCATGTACCATGTACCATAGTGCACAAGTGGACAACCTTCCGCAGTATTTTTAGCCCTGAAAAACGATAATAGTACACATTTTGCAGCAGCGACTAAATAGCAATTCCTCGAATCTTTGAAGGATTTTCTTCTGTAAGAGGAACGAGGCATTATACACCTGAGCATCAAGGACACTGTGTAAAAAGACTCTTTGAATGCTGCTGACATTACAGAATCACAGAAGATGGAGATTTGCTATGCCTTATTAAAAAAATGTTCGATGCTGGTGCTATAAAATGAATGGTGACAATTTTTATACCCTGCCAATGCTATGGTGCATTGCCTTATGGTTTACCACTTTAAGCAACTCTGAAATGAAGAGTATGCACAAGTGTGTTCCACTTTAATACCAGATAAAACATTTACAGAAACTCATTGGTGAAAGCACACCATGCAGCTCAGCCTGTTAAACCTATAATGCCAAAAAGGCATTTCCTGGAGGCATCCAAGCAATTTATCAGCTTGGCTTGAGCTTATCAATTTAACATAAATAAATATATTATCTCAAACCTTCATGTATTGCTACAGAATTACCAGAAGGATGAGTTTAAACATAATTTGAAGTCATTGATTGCTTAGGATTTGTGGGATTGTAAGATATACTTTAATAAGAGTGCTATTGTTTGCTATTTAATCAGCAGCAAATCAGAAAATCACAAATTCCAAAAACACAACAACAAAAACATTATATAACAATAAAAACAACAGCAAAGTCAAAAGCATGACAGGAATATCAGGAAAGCTACAGCAAAATCAAAAACAGACAATTAAAACATTTGAAAACAAAACACAACAGCCAATTTAAAAGCAAGACAGGAAAATTCAGGAACTCCACAGCAAAATGAAAAACAAAGGCAAAACAAATGTAAAAACGTAAAAACGAAAAAAGAAAAAAAAAAAAAGCTGAACAGCATATTCTAAAACGTGACACGAAATGTGGAGAATTAATTAACTAATAAAACACAAGAATTAACTAATAAAACACAATTGATTAAAAAACATGACAGAAAATGCAGAAATTGAGCAAAATCAAATCATAACCGCAAAATGAGCATAACAACAGAACAAAAGATGATAGAAAATAAAAAATAAAAAAACGCAACAAAATTGGAATTTTCCTTCAGTCGAAACATGACAGGAAAGCAAAAATTTAAATACACAAAATCAAAAAACAGTTAATTCAACAACATAACAGGGAATGAAGAAAGCTCACAGCAAAACCAAAAAACACAAATGCAAATCCAGGGACGTATTGTATTTAACTGATAATGTAAATGTTTATTGCTGATGAGAAGTGGTGTATGACAATCAAAATAAAAAATGTATTTAAAATGTACTTTTAGTATGTTATCTAGCATTTCCATTTTGGCCTGCAAATGCATGTTACATTTAGAAGATACTGCACGTTTCTATAAAACGTCAGATGTTACCATTCTCTATGTCTGAATTTAGTATTTTATTTACTTTCCTCATGAAAATATTTTGCATAAATGCTGGGATTTGGTAAAGTTTGCTATCTCTATGTATAATTTAAAGTTTTTTATTATATTAAGGTTTACGATTTTTTTTGCAATTTATAGCTGTGTAACCATTTAATTATCAACATATATAGCCTATATATACAGTATAAAAATAAGATCATGCAAAAATCACATTTCTACGTTTCATAAGATCCCAGGGGATATAATATGGCAGGCAGGCCAGAACACATTCTCAGAGTTGTGTTACGAATCCACAGTGAAGATTAAATACTAAAACTAAGGACATCATCATCAGACCTTGGACATACAGTAACTACTAACAGAAATTCTATTCAGAAGCAGTTCAATGTGCCCACGAGGTTATGCAATAAATGGCTTTGTTTTTACCAGTAAATACATGTGAAAAATAACATGAACATTACAAATAGGTCTGTCCTTACAGAAATATACCAGCAATATACTAGTCATATTTAATGTTTATTGTAATGAATTGTCATTTAAAATGTATCTTGCTTTCATACATTTAATATAGATTTTTCTTTTCGGGTTTAAAGACTACCTAGGGCTGATAGTAATGTTAATAATAATCTCCTACTGTATATCAAACTCCAAGCATCAAACTTGGTGGAACTTGGTGGGAATGATGGTTTTATTCATGCTGTAAAAGAAGTGGAAATGAATCCAATTACTGTCAAATTGTTATATTACTAAAATACGCTCAAGGAGTAAAACCTCAATCCCCCAGATTTGCATAATTACTGGCACTTTCTCAGCCTCGCATTTTAAGTAAAATACTAACTACACTGTCAAAATTAGACATAGATCTCATATTTTGTGTATTTGTCTTTTCATTGTGTTTCCAAATACCACATATATAAAGGGCAGTGGTAGCTCAGAGGGTAAAGCTTTTGCCTTGCTCATCAGAACGTGCGCTGTCCACCACATTGCTCTTATTGGGCCCTTGAGCAACGCCCTTACCCCTGTCTGCTCCGGGGGTGCTTTGTCATGTCTGACCCTGTGCTCTGACCAAAACTTCCTAAAGACCTAATATTTTAAGAAGTGATCAAATACATACACATCATACATACATCAGGTGTGCACACATAAGACTGCTTAATTGTAAACTCACCAATCAGGTGTAAGCACTGCAAATAGGCAAGAGGTGAGTTTGCCTGTTTTTAATGAAAAAATGCATGGCAACGTTGGAATAGGGGGAAGAGGACGATTTTGTTTGATCTACACAGGACTAATGTTCCGTATTTGTCCTTGGTTTCTGTTTTTGACAAATTTGTGTTTCAGATCTTGTAGGTTGTAACTTTCCCAGACATCAGTTCGCCACGTTATTACAACAGTTTTCTCTTATGTTTTGCATTTGTTTAGGCTAGGTTTGCTTTACTGTTGTTATATTCATTGTTAATGATACCCATGTCTTTGCCTTAGTTGTTGTTAGTGTTAGCATTAGCCTTAGACTAAAATTCCTACTCTTAGTTTTTAAGTTCCTGTTAGTGTCTTTTTGAAATGTGTAAGCTCCACTTCCACAAACAACCGTCTGCACTTGCATCCTGCCTCTCCTCCATACATGCCGTCTGTGGGTTGAATGACGTCAGGGCAGAATATTCTCAGAGGAACAACGCATAACTATCATAAACATCACTGGCCACCGAGGTATGTTGGGGCCCACATGATGGTAAGATCACAATGTGCACTGCTGTTATGCGGAACAGAGTCCTCCGCTGGCGTGGGAACTTAGGTCCAACAACATTAGACCAGAAGTCTAAATAGATGCAGAGCAGATGAGATTCACTGTTACTAGGAATAATGGATCTTTCCACTGATCTGCTCTGGTGCAAAGATGGTTTCATCAGCCTCCAAAGTTTTCAACTTAATATCCCCCACTATTCTCTTCCTCCGTAACCCCGCTGATGGTTTTTTTTCTTTTCTGGCATGGCGGTTAACAGCCAAATGTCAGGATATCCCTCATTCAATCATGTGACCCAATAGATGCAGGGCCTCTGGATGGATGAATGGATGGATGGATGGACCATTCAAAAAGATTTATTCCTCACTGTCTGACGAGACAGCATGTAGCCCAAGATGTGGATCTTGTGAACCTTTACCTTGACAGTATCCTCCAGCTTCTCACCTTTTATTCCCTCCTCATCACCACCAAGCAAACTGGATTCAGGCTCTGACTGTTAAAAGCAAGTGTGTTTTTATCATTAAGATTTTTTTTTCTCATTAAGTATACCATAAAACAGTTTAGCACGTTCAGGTTGGATTTAAAACCCACAAATTTGCCGCCGTATTTGGTCAATGTATTCCTATAATTTACTTTAATCATCAAATCTGCACTATATCATTAAAAAGTAAAAAAAATATATTTTGTTTTAAACAGAATCACACCATATGAACATTGTGAGCAAACTTTGGGTTTTATGTACTATTATGTAGTTTTGAATGTAATGTTTCATTTTAGTACTTATCTGAGCTGAAACCTGTCTATAAATCATGCTAAAGCAGCCATAAAAAATCTGTAATATAAAGCCCTTTTTCATTACTCAGTTTTGTTTTCAAAATTGTTTTTTTTTTTTATCTTAAGTGTTTTATGTATTTTATGTCTCTATAAACCAGCTGCTTACGTTATTGCATTGTGTACAGCTGATAAGGATATTGGGTAATGATACCTGATATCGTGGATCAGCCTGAAGTGCTACATTCAAACATTCAGAACCTCTGAGTAGTGTAGTACTGTCAGACGTTCGGTATTGTGCGTAAGCAATTATAGCGGAAACTCTCCAAAAAAAGGAAATGAGTTTGAATTGCACGTTATGACGCACAACTTGAATACACAGAGACGTGCATGTGAGCACAAAGGTTTGACATCAGAACTTTATCTTTTAAATAGCAACACCTGGGGTGTTAAAGCGGTCCTCATGCATCATCTCCTTTAGCCTTTATTTTCCCTTGGCATGCCACCTCTTCGTGAGATGTCCTTTTTCTGGAGATTTATGCTCCTTTATGGTTCTTGGCTTGTCCTGATTACAAAATCTGACTACTTCCCCAAGATGTAGCTCATATAGAGGAGGAGGAGGAGGAGGAGAAGGAGGAGGAACGAGAGCGGTACGTGTTCTGTTGGCCCAGCTGAGCTCGTGTTCGTGGAGCAACGTGGGCTCTGGTCCAGCCTCCAGCACGCACACTGCAGCACATCTTCCTATCCCGGAGGCTTTCTCACTCACGGCTCTGCTCTGTCCCATCATGCTTTCATTACAGTGTTTAGGCGCTCCATTTTTTTTCCATGCCTAGGCAAAACTCCATCTGTGCATGCTTGTTCCAGAAGTGCAGAGCACCTGGGCTGAAGATGGGAGATGCTGGACTGTGTAAATTCAGAACATTGCAAGCGGTCCATGTTTGGTCTGCTAGCTGTCGCAGAATGTGCAAAGGTGTTTGCGAATGCTGACAGTTTGTTGAATAGAACAAGACACAGACTAACGTCTGTCTGCGTTAACCCTCTTTGTCTGTTTGGGTCAGATTTTTTTTACACTCAACAACACTGACAATATAATTATAGTACATGCTTGGCCCCAGAGAGCTGAAAAAGGGCATAAGTTATGGAACCAATATAACATATAAACATATAAAGATATAACATTTATAAAATATACAAAAAATATATTACAAATATTTCTAAATCCCCATACATGTATCTCAAATTTAAACTCACAACAATAAAAAACTAAGATACCACTTAAGGGTTAAAAATAATGCTTACATTTTACTTTACTTTATGTTTTACTTAATTCTGTAAAGTATGTAAATATTATGTAAATATTAATTTATATGTATATATTTATGTTTATAAATATGTTTATATTTACTATATGTCAAGTAAAATATTTTAAACATTTTCTGTTTTAATTTCAATTGTTTTTTAAAATCCAATATATCCTAATCAAAATATTTTTATTTGAGTTTAAGGTAATTATTATTCCTACAGTATAAATATCATGTATCTCTTGGTCAAGTTCAGTACACCCATGTGGAAGACTACTGACTTAACAGTTGTCAAGAAGACAATAATCGATACACTCCACAAGGAAGATAAGCCACAGAAGGTTTTTAGTTCTATTTTTCCTAGTTATTTTTTATCAAATTTTTCTATCATATTTCTTTTATTCATATTTATTACTTATTATAAGCTTTAATTCTCTTTTTAAGGTCACTGGCGGTCGTGTAAGCATTTCACTACATTTCGTATTGTGTATGACTGTGTATGTGACAAATAAAATTTAAATTTGATTTGCTGTATTGAAACGTATATACTGCATGAAATCTGTACTAGGAAACTCCTGTATACATCACTGATTTTCGGAAGTATCTACAAGTACCACTGAGCGTATACATCAAATTCCACCAAGCTAGGATACTTCCGGATTGATACCAATTCGGAAGCATCTTGCTGAGGAATCCTTCCATGGTGCAGCCATTTGTTGCCATGGCAAATAATCCACTCAAGGATTTTGTCAGGAGACATTCTCAACTCAAGCCCCATTTGCATTTTACTTTTTCCTTTGCCAACTCTATTCTTCCCTATTGGTTTCTTATCTTAACATTAATTGTTTCCAAAACCCTGACATCTATTGTGACATTACCCAGTCACTTATTTTTATTTAGCCCAACCCAAGCCCTCATAACTTGGTGACTTGATTGGTTATTGGGCAGGTATGTAGATAGACCCCCCCCCCCCCCCCCCAACAATACTATATATCCCCCACATCCTTTAAAAAATGACAATGGAATTGATTCAGAATTTCTTTATTAAAATCAAACCAAACACTAATAAATATACAAAGCAAAGTAAGAACAAGCGGAAAAAAACATAAAATGTGGAAAAACTGAACAAATGTGCATTTATGAGGGTGCAATTCAATTAAAAACAATACAAAAACCAGCATGCACCAGTGCTTGTTTGATGTCAGAAATAAATGTCCTTCTAGCTCGGTCCCATTAGATATAACACGTTGATGGCATGGCACGCAATGGCATCCTCTCCATCGGACATCAGATCCAGTATTGCAGTCTGCCACCTGGACTCCAGAAACTGCAAAACACAACATACGTTAACCCCTAAGAACAATCAGAGATGTACCAAACTTAAAACATAGATGACTTCGTACACTTACTTATCTTTGTCGGTTTTTAGCTCCTGTCTTAATGGAGTCTCTTAGCTGAGACTTTCCTGGCCGAGACAAAAAGTATTTCCTCTGCTATGTTTAACATGTTGGTAAAAAAAAATTTAATAAGAGATAAAAACAATTTGAATTATTAGAGGCACAAAAATAAAGGGACATAAAAATAATTATAATAACAATTTCTGATTACCCTTTATACACTCAGGGTCTGCATCTGCAAAAGTCATCTTTAATTCTTCCAGCAGATATATCATCACTGCCTGATCATGAAGTAAACTTATTCTGTGTGGAAAGAGAGTAGTGTCATTAATTACATTTTAAAATAATGATGTAAAACCCCAAACATAGCATGTAACTAAACAACATTCTTACCCAGTTTGTGAATCATATTTATGTGGGTTGTTTTCTGAATTATGGAGGCTCCTTACAGCTTCCTGTAACGTTAATTTAAAAACGCTTTAATACATACATTTGTAAACAAGATGTATCATTGACGTGACAAACTTTTAAATAAGCTTAACACCTACAACAATGCAAGTAACAAAAAGTAGATGTGTAGCCAAATGCTAAGGCTATCTTGCCAGGGTATAATTTACTACTGTATTGTCAGGTAACATAAAGGTCAACTTACCGCAATGCCCACATTATACGCCCTCTGAGCTCTTTTATGCACATGGCTTGACTCTTCCTGCGGTCTTCTCTTATCAAACTTGCGCTCAAATGCATCAAGACGCTGGATAACCTCTTTGAGAAGAGCAGTGTGTGCAGCTTGATTCTCCTTCAAACCCTCAAGCTGAAGAGATTCTGGAACTGCCTTATCCTGGTTCGCTTCATATCTGTCTGACCGTCAACACTATATTACTATCCACCAGTCTAAATCCTCTACCGCTCCTGTTTCTCATGGTGTTCCGCAGGGTTCTGTTCTTGGCCCACTACTGTTTATCATCTGCATGCTTCCTTTAGGTAAAATCATCCGCTGTCATGGTTTCAATTTCCACTGTTATGCAGATGACACTCAACTTTATATCAGTTTTCGACACTACCATCCCATTCCCACTAACTCTGTTTCTGCTTGTGTTGATGACCTAAATGCCTGGATGACTAGTAACCTTCTCAAACTCAATACTGATAAAACAGATTTTTTTACTTGTTGGTTCACCCAAAAATTTTGTTTCCCTCTGTACTGATAGTGTTAACATCTGGGTATAATTTTTGACTTCCATCTTTCCTTTTTACCTCACATTTCTTCACTTACTAAATCTGTCTTCTATCACCTCCGTAATATAGCTCGTCTACGGCCCTTCTTAGACATCAAGGATGCTGAGACACTGGTTCACGCTTTCATTACTTCTCGACTTGACTACTGTAATTCTCTTTTTTATGGTCTACCAAATACAACATTAAATAAGCTCCAATACATTCAGAACTCTGCTGCTAGGGTCCTCACTTATTCAAAGAAATCCTCACACATCACTCCCATCCTACACAAACTACATTGGCTACCTGTTCGCTCCCGCATTCAATACAAGATTCTCCTTCAAATTGATTTAAAAACTTGGGAGAGCTTCAGAAGATATGGCGATAGATATGGAGAGAGGCTGGAGTCAGTGCATCAAGAGCCATCATGCATGAAGGAAATGGGGCTACAACCCTAACCAAGCATTGAGAGCGTAAATTAGTATACTTTTCAGAAGTTATACATGTCTGTACTAAAAATCCTCTATTGATTTATCTTAGGAAATATAATTTTATTTTATGATACAAAAACATAAAAATGGCTTGAAATTTTAATTATAAAAAAAAGTTTCAACAATATTCTCATTTTTTAAATGTCAAGTTAGTTTCAGAGTATTTTTTTTCTCAGTAGTCAGCATGAAATGTGTATTGGTACAGTAGATAAATCAGAAATTCCTTTGCAAGCCTTCCATGTTAATGATTGCCTAGCTGATTATCATGCCTAATTAACTTAAGTTAAACACAGGCTATGAAAAATAAGCAAGTTTTTGAATCCCTGGGAAAAATGGCACCAACCCGAGCTATTCTGAAAAGCAAAAGTACAGGAGATGCTACCATTTCAGCTGCCTTGAAATACTTCACACTCTTTCGGAAAATCTATTTATCTCTTCCCAATATGGTCTCCTGCCAAGTTCCCATCACCAGGCACATAAACAACTCCTTCTTAAATTGTATCTTTAGCCTGTTTTTAAATTGTATATTTAATTGAATGTAATATGAAGAATTCAGGGATGGCTCAAGACTTTTTCAGACTGCTGTATAAATTCCAATATTACCGTAAGTATAGATAGACAAAAATACTTATGCATGTTACCAAACCATAATCTAATTAATAGAAACTAAAAGTACAACCAATTTACAGCAACAACAACAACAATGAAAAGCAGATATGCAAAATATTTTAGTATTTGATGATACTTCATTGGATGCGGTAGTGAAAAGAGCAGATCAGATATTCATATCAAAAGTCAACCACACACAAAGTAAACAGGATTCAAATCCAAATAATCAAATAGGGTGTAGCTAGTGCTGACGATTTAAAAGAAGTGATATTGCAACCATGGCTAGACTAGTAGACAGGGTGGAGTGACTGCAGGCATGATGGTTTTCTACAAAACAAATGATATTCCACAGAGCTGTCAACACACAGAACTCACATTGAGAACAGAACCTCAGAGACACTCCCCAATCACCAAAAAACCAAACCAGCCACACCTCAAACCAAATTCAAAAGGGGTTTTGATGGATTTTATATAAATGAACTATTTTGAACTCCTCCACCCTTGCCCTAATTTAAACAGTTTATAACCTTTCATAAGAGTTGGGTCGTGTGGATTCGGGGATACAATAGTGTTGGTACAGTATGTAGGGAGTGGTGGAAGGCAAACACTTGGATAAATAATTAGCCATACAAATCCATTAGAGCTATGAAATATATTTCTACACATGGTCTGACGAAGGGTCTGCATACCCACCATATAGAATAACCATCTTGGCTCCTATTTAAATCACAATTTTCCAATAGCTGCACATTTTCTTGCATTTATACCACATCAAGGTTTTATACATTCATCACATGAAATAAATACTTGTAAGCTAATAATTAGTAGTATTTACTGAAATACATGCTTTGGATGCTTTTTGGAAAATCTTTGGATTTTCAGTTCATTCAGAAGCAATTGAGAATCTGGATTACGTTCACAGAGCATGGATGGAAAAACCTTGTGCAATCTCAAGTTAAAAGTTCTATAATACATTTATTTTGCGAGAGCAAAGATTGTGTCAAGTTCCTGTCTCTAACATCCATTAGAACAGATATTACTGCTGGCCTCATTCATAAATCAGTATGAATGACACGACACCTCACCTCACTGAGTGAGCGGTGTGTGACGCAAGTCTTTCACAGCCATTCCTGCAAGCGTCAAATGTGAAATGTAATAATTTAGCACTAACGTCAGTCTCGGTGTGAACATGACCGATTCAAGAGCATGTGTCTTATTGGAATATTGTTGAGGGAGGTTATAGGAATAATGTAGGAGGACAGGCCAAATCTGATTAAATTCGCATCATGACCAGGAAGAGAATACTGCCTACATCGCACAAATAGCTGCTGGAACAGGGCAGAGGGTAGTGATTAATTTTTATTATTATTATTACTTTTATCAGAAACCACCTGCTCTTGTCAGTAAGGAACAAAAGTAGCTGTAGCTCTATAGTAGTTCTATAGAAACTAAACTGGTTTTCTATTTAGATATTTACATGAATAGACTGCAAACGCAGTCCAATTTTATCTGTATGGCAGTTGTACCAATAGGCAATGTTTTAAAGCAGCTTTGCAGATAGTTTTAGATCCTAATAAGCAACCCAGAGGTGACAGTTCACAAAAAAACCTCCCTGAGATGATATGATGGAGAAACCTTGAGAGGAACCAAACTAAAAAGAGAACTTGTAATCATCTGAGTAAAAAATCTTGCAGTACGTGGCATTCGCAGGTGGTACCCAGTCCAAGTACTAACCAGACCCAACCACGCTTAGCTTCCAAGATGGCTACATTTGCCCTTGCCAAGTACAGTAGCTAGCGTGAAATTTGATAATTAACTAGCTGTGTGTAGCTAATAGTATTAAATGATGACTAGAGAAAAACAAGTTTAGATGTTTGTTCTTTATACATATAATTTATATACTATAATTTATACAATACAGCTTCGATCAAGCAATCTGATTGCATTGGATTCCCAGGAGTAGTGATAATAGACAGTAACAGCACTGGGACATTTACCTATACTGTATCTATCGCTCTGCCACCCAGTTCCAACATGGGTAAAAGTATGTCGGTAACCAGTCAGTAACCATTCAAAACCAGTCATAGAAGCACTTTTGGGTTTAAGACGTTCCGAACGGACACTTTTTTTTTCAGGTAAGACATGCTACAAAACTAACTAGCTTCTAATACAAGTCTGACTCCCTAATCACTTTGCAACCCCTAATCATTGGCGTACCTGGTGTGCTGAACAAGAGATAGTACGTTAGCTTATCATTTAGAGTTATCTGGGATTTAACCCTGGAGTCTACAGGGCTGATGTTCTGAAGTCTCATGAGAATCCATGATACAGTGTACAGTATGTACAGTACAGGACTATCCTACACCTCCTTGGTTCGTTCATAGCACTAATAAAAACTACTCTTACCCCTGTTAATTACACCAACACCTATTGGTCAGTAATTGTTAGTTGACAGCTCCACCACTCATAGTTAGTTAAACACCATTTATTATCAGATGCGGTGGTAGGCACAACCTTAAATGTGATTTGGTTTGATTATCCACCACTTTATATTTGGTTTTTAAATGCAGTGACATCTCATTTAAGGTTTATTTTCACTTCGAGCATAACTTTCCTGGGAAAAGATCCACGTTAAGTGGTTACTTAACAAAATGAATGAATAGACGTAAAGAGCACCAAAGCCAACCAAATTATATAATATACACTACCGTTCAAAAGTTTTAGAACACTTTCTAACTCTGTGATGGTTCCTGATTTTTTATTTCTTTCCACATTGTAAAGGAATGCTGAAGGCGTCCAAAAATGCATTAATCTCCTTTGAACAGTTGATATAGAGATGTTTCTGCTACTTCTGCTCTGTAAAGACTTCATAACGCCTCTAATCTGAGGTGCTGGTTGTTAATTAGTCATTTTTCAGGCTGATAACTCTAAATGAACTTCTCGTCTGCGGCAGATGTAGGTTTTGGTCTCACCCTCCTGGGATGGCCTTCATGAGAGCCAGTTTCATTATGGTGCTTGACGGATTTTGCAAATGCACTTGACAATACTGTTCTTGCAAAAACTATTACAGAAAGGCTGACCTCTGTGTCTTAAAATAACAACTAACTGTTGATTTTCTTGTTGTTACATAATTACCTAATCCCATATGTGTTATTTTATAGTTTTGAAATCCCCAGTGTTGTTGAAATTGAATGTAGAAAATAAATGTATATTATTATTATTATTATTATTTATTTATTTTATATTTATTAATTTATTATATATTTATTTATTTGAATAGTTTTTGAAAATTCTATGACAATTGGTGTCTATTTCAATGGTCTGTACTATTTCTAGCTTCAGTCATATCCTCCTGTAATTACTCTAGTCATCCTACTGGTAAGATGTGTGTGTCTTAAATCTAAAAGTAAGGAAGCAGAAATATTTTTTTCCCTTAATCATTGAACCTGCCTCAGAATGATTTTCAGTCATGTACACCAAACAAGCTAGTCTGATTGCATTATCATGTCATCCCTTAACATAGCATAACCAGGATTGGCAAGAACCCCCCTTGTCTCCTGTGCTGAAGGCAGCTGATGCTTTTTGCAGTTGACCCTAAACATTTGTTTCATCAAACTTATAGGTAACTTTCGATAACTTATAGCTCACGCTCACAATCACTGACTTTATCACCACGCAGGTTGCCTGGAGCCTATCCCAGGGAACTTAGGGGCAGTATACCCTGGACAGGGTGCCAATCCATC
Source organism: Clarias gariepinus (assembly GCF_024256425.1). Classification (NCBI taxonomy): domain Eukaryota; kingdom Metazoa; phylum Chordata; class Actinopteri; order Siluriformes; family Clariidae; genus Clarias; species Clarias gariepinus. The sequence continues at coordinate 30,755,158 of NC_071108.1, read as the reverse complement.
ACAGGGCACATACTGTACATATGATCATTCATACACAATGGGCAATTAGCCAATTATCCTAATCTACATGTCTTTCGACTGTGGGAGGAAACCGGAGTCCCAGAGGAAAAGCCACCAAGAACACGGGGAGAACATGCAAACTCCATGTACACAGACACTAAACCAGGAATCAAACCTGGACCCTGCGACAGTGCTAACCACTAAGTCACCGCCTGGCAATTTATATCTCTGGTTGAATTCGACCCATCCTTTTTTTTTATTTGCGGCTTTGAGACTGCTATGGGAACCATCCTTTGCCATCCTGTTTTTCTTCACAACGAGCTCCCACGAGTTCTACATCCATTAAGCAGGCTTTTCAAACAGTCTTATTCTTATAAGGATTGTGTTTTATTTAAATGCAAGCCCATGTTCAATCATATCCCCTTCGCGAGTATTAATTCCCATCACATTGGAAAAGCACTCCCAATATTTGTTCTAGTTTCACTACAGTTCTAGTCGTTATGCTTTTTGGAAAAGTTGTGTAAAAGTATCTGGCTGCACTTGGGCACTTACCGGATTCAGCCATGTTTTCCTTTCCGAACAGACTGAGATGAGGCGGATTGAAGGAGCATCGACGAGTGTCTATTAAAAGACCAACAGAAACACAATAAAAATACAAACAAGCAGCCATTGCTTTTACATTTTTATGATGTGTTAAAATTGTACTAGTAAGAAAAAAAAAGCCATTGTACCTTTAAAGGAAAGGATTAGTGATTCCTTTAAAACCCAGATCAGTAACTCTTACTCATTCTAAGTCATGTTTGGAGAATGAACCAATGAATGAAGCTGAGATGTTGAGACGATGTGACTGCTTCAGTCACAAATGCATGAACAAGTGCATCCTGACTACAGACCCACTCAGAATATAAATATATATTTCCGTCCAAAAAAGATTTTGCAACGGCGTGATGCGTTGTTTCCATCACGAAAGGTTGCCGCATCATTCAGCAGAATCACTCCAGCACAATGATCCTTGTCTGACCCTAACCCCAACCAATTCCTCATGTATCCACAAGGACGGGGGTATCTGAAAGTTTGGACCTTGTGGGGACATTCTACTGATCCTAAAGTGATTTTATTTTCATTTAACATTTACATTCTTAATAATTATGGATGTGAGAATAAGATTAAGACTGTGTGTGTGTGACTGGTAATGTTTGTAATACACACACGCACAAAACAAGGGTCATTGTTTTTTATATTTATGGAGCCTAAGTGCTTTCAAGTAGCATTTTACCACTAACTCCTGCTCATCCCTCTGCCTCCACACTGGCCTCCATGTCCTTCATGGCCATTTAAAGCAACCTGATTAAAAACATATTGTGGTGTGAATCAATGACTCAGACGTCCGTACTCCCACGCATGGCCACGCGTATACACACATACATACACACAACACCAGCTTCTCAGAGCCTTTTAATTGAAGACACTTGTGAACGGATGTGGGCACAGATCCAGGACGTATTCCTGAAATTCTTGCACTGGAGATGGAACCAGATGGACCGAGAACTAAAACCAGCTGGCCAAGGCAAGTGAGGGCTAAAAAGAGTCAGGACAGGCCTCAGGTAGAGCTTCTTGACACACTTACTATACATGATAGGTCAGGTGGTTTGCTTAAGCTTTGAACAACTGTGGTTATTTATAGATATTTGACAATAAGCATGACTAAGCCTTAAAATTTGCTAATTAAACAGCGATATCTAATCAAGAAACGATCGAAATGCTGCGCTGTTTTTCTTATTTTAATTGCACTATGACAAGTCCAAGACCACCAGTGATTCACCTAAAATATGCTGTGTCAAATAAAGTCAAGCCAATAATAGCTGTTCTATTACCACAGGAATCTTACCAGGAACTGTCCTTACTTTAAAGACTCGGGAACGTCAGACATATTTCCATTGGAGAAGGCTGATCCCTATTACTGGTTCTAGAGATAACATGGCAACAGGGATACTGCTGGCTATCCCAGGGCACCGTACACACACCTCAGGAATTGGGTATTCAATCTTCTGAAACATTTCTGAAACCTCACTGAAAATGACTGTGAACCATTTCTAAAAATGTACATGAAATTAGTTAGTAGGTTGCATGCTTAAGTGCTGTGTATCATGCTCCTCAAAGCAGTTTTTGCAGTGTATCAGGGGTCATTAACCTGCTGGAATACCGATGCCATGAACGAGTGCACCGGGTCTTTAGCATTGATTAAGTAGGTGGTCAAATTGATGTCCACATGAAAGTCGAGACCCAAGGTTTCCCAGCAGAACCCTGCCCAGTGCATCATACTGCCTACACCGGCTTTACTTCTTCCCATAGTGGATTCTGGTGCCAGCTTTTATCCAGTTAAATGAAACACAACCAACCTGGCCATTGACATCTGATTACCAAAATTGATCAGACCAGGTCACCTTCATCCATGCAGCTATTTATGCAGAAATATGCAGAAATTTGTGCAGCAGTAGCTCTTCTGTGGGATTGAACCAGAGTGGCTGGCCTTTGCTCACATGGTGCATCAGTGATGCAATGGCCGAATGGTCCTTGGACCATTTTTTTCAAAGGTAATAACCACTGCAAACCAGAAACACCCCACAAGATCTGTTCTTTTGGAGATGCTAAATGACCCAGTCATTTAGCCATCAAAATGGCCCTTGTCAAAGTCGCCTACACACTGGGTTAATGGCTTGACAGTTAGGGTTTCAACCTGCCATTGGATTGCCCATGAGCAAGGCTCTTAACCATCTCTATCCAGAAAGTCACTATCATGGCTGCAATGCCCTTCACCCTAAAGTCCTAACAAGTTTTGTTAAGCACAGAAAATGTATATGTGACATAGACGTCTTCTTGTCTTCTAGCAACCGAGATAATTCAACCAGAACAACCACTGCCTTTTTCAACTCATCTTCATATGTTGTTGATGTTTTAGCCTAACCAGGTTGGGCAGAAGCTGTGTGGTCTGTGGAAAAAAGGTTAAAAATAGAACATAGAGAAACAGAAGTGGAAACATGTCCATCTGGTAGGTTTTTATAGTAAATTCTTATACAGCTGCCAACATTTTTTGGTTTTCACACTGGACATTTTGCAATATTTACTCCAATATCCAATCATGTCACTATGCGACCTTACATAGAGATGCACTGACTTCTTTAAACTGTCAGGACTCATTTTTCTCCGTTATTGACCACCTATGCTGAGTAAAGCTCCCAGTTGGAGTTAATAGTTCAAACGGCACACAGTGTAGATCTGAAGCTCAGTGGCTCACGCAATATATCTCAGTGTGCTTCAACTATTTCGCTTTGTAATTCAGTTTAGCATTAAATGAAATATGTTTCTAATAAGCCCAAACTGTCGTGGTAAAAGCAAGCAAAATCCAAATGCAGTGACTGGAAACACTCATGGAGAAGCAGCACGAGAGCCCATGGGCTAAATGGATGCTGACCAAGTCGAGGAGAAGAGAAAGAACAACACAGACACAATAAAAGCCTGGGAAGCTGGAATTGAAGCTATGACTTTTCCTACTGCTATTCTTAGACATTTCATTCATGCATCCATTTTTTTTTTTTTACCTTGTGCGTTTGGCTTTCGGAATCTGTTTATTTTACATGAACGGAATTACACGCCAAACGGTATTTGGTCGAAACAAACTATTAGATCTTCCATAAAGGCAGCCAAGTTCCAAATAGGAAAAAGATTAGTCATTAAGCAGGTGCAAAAATTTATATCTGTCAGAGTGATCGAAGAATGATGGCTTTTGTTCTAATTTATCAGAAGACCTCAACTGGTTCTTGACATGCACATGTAAACAGCACATTTCTTTTTCAGTAGGCTGTTCTTGGGTTTGATTCTCAGACCACAATCTGGTTCCTGCTTGAGAAGAGGTGCTGGCAAATTAAGAGTGATTTCATCTTGGACAGCCTCCCACATTCATTCACCCACAGACATTAACCTGTTCTCCCTTTTTCAAGAGCAATTTACAGATATGAAGTTTCCCTACACCTGCCAGATGACGTGCAATAGATAATTCATATTTGGCCCTGACAATTTTTTTGTTGATTCTTCATTCTTGCCCCTTGACCCCTAATGTTTTTGGTGTAGTACCTGAGGAACTCCTATACCTTTGATCAGAACAATTGTGCTGTTCAATAACATATGTATAACTATGCAAGGACCAATAGAGATACAATAACAGGAAAACTCTCTGTACAATGGGGGTGACCAGAAAAGCATCCCAGAAGGCCTAGTTGAGCTCCCACAGCAGAAGATAGAGTAAGGTTCCACATCTGTCAGGCATGAACAGAAAGTTAAGACTGCAGTGGGAACAGGAGCTTCAAAACTGGACAGATGAAGACTGGAAAACATATCCTGGTCTGATGAATCTGGATTTCTCCTCAAGCACACAGATGGTAGGGTCAGATTTGTCACCAACAAGATGAATCATTGTCTACAGTCCAGACTGGTGGAGGTGATGCAATGGTGTAGGGAATGTTTTCTTGGCATGTCTTGGGCTTGTTAATACTATAACTATATATAACCTAGGATTTAACCTGATGTTATTCGAGATACTCTTGCCTTCTTACCAGCGCAAACCGGTCTTGCCATTCTTCTCTGATCTCTGGCATCAACAAGACTTTTTTGCCCAGGGAACTGCCACTCACTTGATATTGTCTCTTTTTTAAACCATTTTACATAAAGTAAAGAGATCCAGGTAGATCATCAGTTTAGGAAATGCCTAGACCAGTTCTTCTGGCACCAACAACAATGCCACGTTTAATGCCACTTAAATAAGCCATGTTCCCCTTTCTGATGCTCATCTTGATCATGTCCACAAGCCTAAATGCATTGATTTATAGGGCAGTTGAACAGGTGTAGCTAATAAAGTGGCTGGCGTTCCTGTATAAAACAGAAAATCCTTCCCAGAATTATTTCAGAAAATGTTTGTATTTGGTCATTTGCTCCTCGATATAACTTTAACATTACTGTAATTGTCACAGTATTTATCTCATCAAGTACTGTTTAATTCTCAGGCTTTCAACAAACTAGACAAACATTTCCTGGTCCATATTGTCACGTAATAATTGATTGTGCAATGAATTAATTCGTTATTAATTTATTTATTCTTACATTAATATCAGTGACTATAGGGTTGTATTCAAAGCTGCAACTTAAAGCCACGAGAGATTAAACTGAGGTCATGAAAATGTAACATGTGCATGCGATGTAGTTTGAACAGACCTGACAACAGAGCCTGCTTTGAACATTCTGTTATTTTTTTTATGCGCATTATTGCATTATAATGTTTCTTGGCAGGTCATGCTCACAGCTTGAGCTTGGAAAAAAGGTGGCAATAATTTAGGAGACTCTACAGGTTTTGCACTTGAACAGCTAAATGCTCAGTGTGCGTGGCAGTGCAACAGAATCTGATGTTCTGGCTTTAGGAACGCATGGCTATGGTCCAAGCTCACAACCTCGGAATCCACACAAATGGATATCATTGAGATATAACAAGCTTAAAGCCACAGTTTTGATCATTTCAAGTGTACTTCTGATGGTACAGCAAACCATCTTTACCATCATTCAACCAATTCAATCAATATTTTAAAGTCTATCTAAAGCTTAGACATAATTTATACTGTGCGTGCACCTTTTATAAATACACCATTTGTCCATAAATAAATAAATAAATAAATAAATAACCTGGTGATAATGGTAATAGAGAACACAGCATTTTAACATCCTCATGAAGCCATTCAGTGAGCAATCATGCCTTCATTGTTGATGAGACTGGAGTCATCCTGGAAGAGACCACGTCAGGCCGTCAGAATGGAAATATTTCTTCATAGGATGAAGGTTATTAATCAGAAGAATGCATGATGTTGAAATATATTGCTTCTCTTTAAGAGGAAAATTAGACTAAGACTATGGTAGCAATAATAAATAAATGCACTCCACATAGCTTAACAGAGCCCCCAGATTTAATTTCAATGGGGGGTGCTCAAGTCGAACCAGGACTTTAGCTTGCGCAGAATAAGAAAAAATATTTTAATTTCTCAATATAATCCAATGCTACACTAATGTATTCATCAGAGCATTTCACTTAGGCGTGGATTGACTCAGGAACCATAAATGCTGGCTTCCCAGGAACTCCTTTGATGTTTCAAACATACAGTATGGAAATAGCGGTATCAGGACTGAGCCTGCTAGAAGACAATCGGTGAACAATTGTGTGTACAGTTCTCACGGACCGATGCGTTTCTCCCACGATTTGGCGACAAGTTATTCGTCGATTTTCCAAAGATCAGATGTTCCACTCGCTGAATGTTCATGGGAACGACTGCAGTGGGCTACGAGCCATCTCGGCCAGGATTGTCATACTTCATTCTTCTTTAAAAATATTTGCCCCAGTTAAATGTTTTAGTATGGCTAAGAGTCTCACCACCGTACTACGCTTTAAATTTCAGTCAAGAAATGTCAGCAAGTCCAAAATTATGGACAGGGTCACATGCGGAGACTGTTAGTAGGAATGTCGTGTCATGACGTTTGCTCAGGTGTGCGTGCGCAACATCACACAAACACAAAAAAAGAAAAGGAAAGGATAAGCCTTTGATATGACCACAGACCGTGGGGAAAAACCAAACCAAATAAAACCAAGCTGCGGCCCTTTCCATTTAACAACAACAAAAATAAAGGTTGTTGTTACTGCATTGATTATAGTTTGTAACATGCTTACTTAAATTATCCACAAATTGTTGGGTTTTTGAGATTCCTCTTGCGGACAAGAAATTGGATTCCTCTCAAAGCGTCCTCACTGACTCAGCTGTCTGCTTTAATGCATTTAGGAGCTCATATCTGCTCCCATCTCGGCTATTGCCGCTGTCATGCTGTGCAAAGTTGCTGCGTGATGCCTTCCAGACATCTCAGTGCACCGCGTGAGTCATATGTGACGCACATTTTAACACTCGGCCCTGAGCATGAAATGCACCTCTGGTTTTCAACACCCATCTCTGGAATTAGAGCTAAAAATACCAATCACCCCAAAAAAAAAAAAAAAACACACACACACAAAAAAAACAAAAAACAAAACATCTGCTCCATAAAGCTCCTGCGTGGTCCGCAGAATTTAATAGTAACGGTCTGCAAGGGCACAGAGCGTGAGCCACAAAATCTGTCCTAATGATAGTCTTTTTTAATGCGTCATTCTAAAAAAATATGTCTATTTATATGACTATTTTCTACGGGTCCTGGGAAATATCGGCATGGGGCAGTTGGGGTAATAATCGTGTTATTACTCATGTTATAGCAGGGCGTCATGATACAATAATCAGCATCAATGGGCTTCAATAATTAACATTTTAAATGGATAATGGTGTTGTAATGTCGCATGTACGATGCATTGCATTAATACGTGCAAAATATACGCTTCCTTGCCACTTTATTAGGAACACCTATACACCTGCTCATTCAAGTCAAGTAGGCTTTTATTGTCATGCACTTTTTATCCAATCCATCAATAATGTGGCAATTTTGCCATCCATGAAATTATGCAGATACAAATGTTTGTTCGAATCAAATGTGAGACTGTTGATTGGTGCCATATGGGCTGTTTTAAGTTTTATCAGAAGCTTCTGACCTCCAGGGATTTCCATGAACAGAAGAATGAAACAAACCACACAACAATTGAAACCATCACTCTTTATGACCATGATAATAAGAAAAGCAACCTGTAACATGTCAGACCTTGAGCTGGATGTCTACATCAGTAAGTACTATCCCAGTCAGCCAGGAACAGGAATCTGGAGGAATCTGGAGTGCATGAAAGCTTCCCAAACTACAAAAAAAAAAAAAAAAAAAAAAAAAAACACCTGCCCTGGTATGTGTTTTAAACAGATGAAAAATGAAAATACGCTAAAACCTCTTTTTTTTTAACTGTCTATATTCTCTCTCTCTCTCTCTCTCTCTCTCTCTCATGGGTCCAAAATGCAATCACACGCCTCAGTGCACAATAATCAGCCAGAGCCGTATGATTGGATCTGCTCTATTTTATGATGTGATATAAGCTCTTCGTGCCTCAATTTACATCCCAGACCTTCCAGATCTCCATCTTAAAAGTCACGAGAGCAAGAGATTTAATGTTCCTGGCATCTTCTGCTTTCAACATTCCTGCCAACAAAGGTGTTGAACAAATTCGGACATAAATTTTGCTCCAGTTTTCCTGTGCAACTTGGCAGGCAATAACAAAGGAGGACCTAAGAAAAACAATTTTCTCCTTCCCAGAAGATGCAACTTGGAGCAGGAGAACTCTCACAACTCTATTGATACTACTGTACTGTTATTTGTGCACATCTTCTGCCTTCACTGTCTGCCAATCGTACTCTCTCGCTCCATGTCTCATACCTGCGGCCTAGTAATGCACACTCTTGACAGACCCTCTAGTGGACACCAGCGTAATTACAGAGTATGTCTTGCTGCAATTCATGTCTGCATAAATCAGACACTTGCTTAGTGGTACCTAATAAGTTTCTTTTTTTGCTGTTTTCCTCTAATAATGCTTCCACCTGAGCTTTAGAATCTGCTTGTATTTCATTTACAACAGAATGCACAAGTGAGAAAAAGTTGAAGACAACAATTTCCTATAAATTGCTGCACAAGCTGACCGATGTGGCACTTAAAACGATAGGTTTTTCTCTACTGTCATGAAGTCAAGCAATGCAAAGCAATGCAAAGCAATGCAAAGCTGCTACTCGCGTTCGGTGGCCATCGTGCCCTGCCTTTGAACCCGGCTTCCACACACACACACACACACACACACACACACACACACACACAGTATAGTTTGTATCTTGTGCATCTATAGTATGACCTAACACAAAGCCCTCCACACACACACACACACACACACACACACACACTTACACACACACACAGGGTACCTGTTGCTTATTGCGTACTTTATGGCTTCTCCATCTACACTAATAGAGCCTAAGAAAAGCCACTCTTAGATTTAATTATAATTATATTCCATTAATGAAATAACAGTCATATCATCTACGTCATGCGTCCGTGCGTAAAAATAGCTTGAATGGACGGATAGCAATTATACAGTCACCACTTCACCTAACAAAGAATAAAATTGGAGTAATAAAGAAAAGTCAACAAAAAAATTCAAATAAGAGAGAGAGAGAGAGAGAGAGAGAGAGAGAGAGAGAGAGAGAGAGAGGAAGCTAGATGAAACAAGATTCTACGAGATAATTCACCGCCATTCTGTAATATTCTGTAATATCTTTTAAGTTCTCTTTATGAGTTCTTTAGGTGCCATTATATATATATATATATAATCCTTATTAATGTCTTTTCCCCTTCTTCATGTTCCATCATTTAAGTCTTTTCCAGTCTCTCAGTCTCTTTATTGCTATTTATCATACCAGATTCTACCTGCTACAACATACAGGATAACATGTGCTTCCTCCATTGCACAAGAGGACAATCACTGCTTTACTAGAACATTAAGCAACACGCTCGAGACAGCGTGAGAGTTTACAAACTAGCTTTTTTTTTCAGTTATAATGCACTTCTCTTCCAGTATAACAGAGCACTTTATTTGGCTGCTTTAATAACTGGACTGACTTGACGTGTTTCATACTCAGTGAAAAACGCCTCTATCTGTTTGGTGAGGAAAATTCAACCATGACATTATTATTATTATTATTATTATTATTATTATTATTATTATTGTATACGCCAGTTCCACAAGGCCTATCAGTTCCAGGATAAGCATGAAGCTGAGCTCAACCTGATTAGCGGATGTTATGCTATAATTGTACACTGTGCGGTGACATTGGGCAGCACAGGCTACTCAGCAACGTTGACATGGCTAGAAAGTAATCGCGCATCACTAAATCATATTTACCTGACTCTTTAATCTGATCTCAGCCTTGAGAATTTGATTATGTTTCGGACAAAACCGCACCGTAAAAAATCGTTTGGTTTTGGTTCTGTTTTCAAGTCACCCTGTTTGACTGACCTGGATCAGGCAAAAATCTCAATAAAAAAAAAAAAAAAAAGAAAATTCCCACCAACCACATTTGCGATGCCATCTGGCCAAAGCAATCAGAGCAAAGAGTTATTTCACATATCAGCACACACACGCAAGTATAAGCTTGGGAACTGTAGTTAATCTGCAGAGAAGTAGAAGAGAAATTTAAAATTCTTTGAGATGGAGGTTTTTTTTTTTCTCCCCCTCACATATCATATTAGAGCAACCAATCAGAAATGGTGAAGCCTGCTCGTGCTTTGTCAAGAAGGCAGTTTGAAAGTCTCACAATTGGAAACTCGCACAATCTCGCAATGATAGAGTCCCACTAAGGAGCCTTAAGGTTCTAGTTTTAATCGATGTTTAAAAGTCCTCGTTTACCAAAAAAGAAAAGTTTTTTTTATATATTGATGTTAGTCTTCTCGTCCTCCTCTGTCTGATCACCTTTCTCTTAATCGGAGTGACCTCTTAAAGTATGTCCTAGCCATAGTGCGCAAGTGTTCCCTGAATGCTTTGATAATGAGAAAAGAATAATGAATAATAAATCATCTCCTATTGAAGATTTTAGAGAGACGCATTAGACAACACCTCCTCAATCATAAAAAACAAAGACAATTAAAACAAAACAAAACAAAACAAAGTGAATATAATTCAGAAGACAGTGTTCATCCCTCAAGTACAATAACAGACACTTGTTAAATATATTCGAATGAGTTTTGAAGACGTTCTAGTAAAGAGCGTTGGCCCGACACTTTATTATAACCTGCTTTTTTGTTGCATGTGTACTCATAAACAGCATAATTTTAAACATCAAACTAATATTGTGAGTATGACAGGTACAATCAGTCGGATTTACAAAGCTATAAAGCTTTAATTTCCTGTGCAGGCCATCACAGGTGTGGAAACAAAAGTGCTATTCACGAAGTCCAAGCTAAAATGTGAAATGAACAAGCGGCCCTGACAAAACGTGGCACTCTGCGTACGTTTTTGTGCCAGAGTAAGTAAACGCTCAGCAAGCCAATCATCATTAATGGGACGCAGCCAAACGACCATCATGATCTGACAACTGTAACTTGTTGCCTGCTGTTTTTGAAGAAGTATTCTTTTGTATTTATCCACGTTGAACCTGCCAGGACACCCCCTTACGTTTTTCACTTTTGAAGCATAAAATTCTTCATAAATCCTATATTGAACGAATTAACACTTCATTTCATGTAACCTTCATTCTGCTTTCACAGTTGGAAATCTTTTCCCCTTTTCCTTCTTGTGGTTCGATGTGGACCGACCAAAAGCATGCATGGTAATGCGCACTATAGGCAATGTTGCCACATCATGCTGCTAGCTTTATGAATGCTCGAGTTACTTAGTCATAAGCTTTCCGGCCCAGTGTGTTTACTTTATTGCACCAATTCTACCTTCCTGCCACTGAATCATGACAGATTTCCTTTCCTATGTATACCTTTGTGCAAGTTAGTCATTATCTACAGCATAATCAATATTAAATCAACTTGGCAGGATGATGATACTATCAAAAACCTTAAACATCCATTTAAATGTCTGATACAGGAACTGTCCGAAATAGCAGGAAATTAAATTACCTTTGCATTTGAATCCCAGATATCCTTCCATATAAAAATTGTTATAAAATGCTAAGTATAAGTGTCTTTGTGTAATGCAGGTAAGAAAGTTTTGAAATATGATTATGTGTTCTCAAATCAAGGAGCTATTGTGAACGGGAAATTACGAGTGCTGATTATACAGGTACTTGTTCAGGATTAGTATATAGATACAGTAAGAATTAAAAGTCCATTGATTAATAAAACCTTCAATTGAAACAATATATCATGGTAAAGCCAAATTTAGCATATTATAAACATTACCCAGATGATGACGTATATATTGTGCATGAGTGAGAAATAAATCACTTGGTGTTGTGCCTTTAAGGGAAAATGATCCAAAACAACCTGGTGTGATATGGTCGGGTAATACCATAAAGTGCATTTTTTTTTCTATATCAGAACATCCTGAAGTATTCAGTTCTTGTTATAGCACAGCAATTTGCTAAGTATTACATTTTTCCAATTTATTAATTAAAATCACATTGCCCCTTGTATATATTTAAAGTTATGCTTAATGTGAGTTCTTATTATCAGTTTATAGCAGTCATTCTCTCACCGGATTCTCGTAAACAACCGAATAAATAAATAAATAAATAAATAATCCAGACAAATAGAACACTGCAGCTTGTGATGTCACTATGAAAATGTGAAATGCACATCCTAAACATTTTCTCTGTGAGTGATAAAGCATGTAAAATAACTTTTCCAATCAGTATATTATTAGCCTTAAAACAGATTTATAATAATGGTAACACTGACTATGACTTATACCAGTAAACCGGTGAGAGGATCATGGGCACAGTAGGTTTATCTACAGTATGTCTATGGGGACCAAAGGCTAGTCTGTCTGGTCCAATCCCAAATTTCAAAAAAGGTTCAAGGTTGTTGATCTGGCCTCCAAATTCCCCAGATTTCAATCCGATCAAGCATCCATGGAATTCACTGGACAAACAACTCTGATCCAAGGAGGCACTCAAAAGATCTGAAGCACAGCAAAGCACACACCCTAAGTTCTTTTGGAGTCATGCCACGAGAAACCAGAGCTGCCCTGGTGCTAGTAGTGGGAACCTGCACAATACTGAGGTTAACATTTTGCATTTTAATGTTGTGGCTGATCGGTGTAAATACATAGACACTGTGTGTTCAAGTTAAACTGAGACTTTTTTTTTTTTGGCAGAATAACAGGAAACAGTTTTGAGAATAAAAACTTCCTATATTTCTCTATATAATTCCCTGTTACACTAACACACTGATTCCAGTGTTTCACTGGTATTTGGACACCATAACGGGTCATAAAGTTTTCTCAGGACGCCAGAGCCATGATTGGCCTGCATGCTTGGATTGAAACGCTAGCCTCCCAGAACCTCCTTTAATGGCCCAAACATGTGCAGCGGGATCATCTTTCATGGATGTACGGCTTTCTTTAAAATGTTTGCACAATTCTTAGATTTTACTGCAGCTAAATGAGTCCCATTCCTGTACTGTGCTTGAAGGTTTCTCTAAATCGCCTTCATTCGCACACACATTATGAAAGCGATTTGTCTTTATGAAAATAAGAAAGCGTGGTTTATTATGATGGCATACAATGTTACTAATTATGTCTCCAGAGGTAATGAAAACCCATCTACTGCACGTAATAATCATTATCATAGTCAGTATAAATAAGTAAGTGCAGTGATTTTCTTTTTCCACAATGTGTGAGTTTTGTGTTTATAATGCCATATACTGTACAAACACACAAACTCATTCATCCGCTTTATCATGTTCAGGTTCAAGATCAGTCCGGAGGTAGGAATGCGCCCTGGATGGGAAGTCAGTCCATCACAAGGCACCGTACACACACACACACACACCTACACACCAAGAAGGACAATTTAGCATAGATAATCCACCTTATGTGAGAGGAAATCTGAGAACCCGGAAGACAGCCATACAGACACAGGGAGAGCTTTTAAGCTCAGGGCTGCACACTGAACAGTCATGAGTTGCCAACAATTGTGTATAGGAAAGATAATCTCTAGACAAAATGAATTGAAAAAGTTACATAGATGTCAAATGTGTGTGATAGATGTCAAGTGTCTGTGTGTGTGTGTGTGAGGGGGTGGGGTTATTCACACTCCCTGTTTAAATTGAACACTTATTCCTGTTTAAGGGTCTGTCTTATGGGATCATCTGACAGGATCACCCTGAGCCATTATTTCCAAACTGGTTAAAAGATGTCACGTCACTGTCTGGCGTGCGCTACCGCACGTTCGCGGCTTATCATGTTGCCAGATTGGGGGTTAACCCTCTCTGTATTGGTCCAATTTTAGTTTGGTTGCTGGATTTTTACGGGGGGAACAAATGGTATGGGCGGATTTTAAAGAAGAAGAAGAAGAAGAAGCTTAGGATAGGATGTACTGCAACTTTCAATGTTCCAACACAATCAGAGTTGCCATTTAAACAGATGTGATGTTTAATGAACAGCTCTAGGAGTGGAAAATGCCATATTGTATATATATATATATATATATATATATATATATATATATATATATATATAGTATATACAATATGACATTTCCATATATATATATATATATATATACACTTGTTTTTTTTCAGTGACAGAATGGCAGCACAAATGTGCGCAACGGATTTGACTCAATAAGCACGACACACAATAAAAGGTTCAGGCTGATGAATGAAACAAAAAGGATTCGGTTGAGGGGTGTGTGTGTATAGAGTCCCTCATTTGTTAAGCATAATAATGAATCGAGCTGGTATATTCACCATGCAAGATGATAAAGATTACACTGTCAGCCATGCAAATTGTCCATTTGATATAACTTTATATGTTGAATGAAGAGCTGACATGAAACAATACATGAGAATTAGAATAAACTTTGCCCAAAAGGTTGCAAGTGCGCGTTTACTGATTTAAAATAAAAAAATAGACCATAGACCTACATTTTTAACCTCCAAGTCTAGTGAGTGATAGCCTATGTACTGTAGTAGTGAGATGATGATGATGACAAACCTTCCTTTGGCTAAAACAACATAGGCTGAGGCAAACCAGGAGACCAGGAAAGCGAGCGACATCTCCATCTCATCCTGCTTTTGCCTGTTTAGATTTCCACGGATCGATGACAGGCGCGAGGCTACACCAGGGATGCGTTGCTTAACTACAGTGGAAAAGGGGTGGTGGTGGTGGTGGTAGTGGTGGTGGTGTTGGGGAGGGCAAAAAGTTTCAGATGTGCATTTTAAATGCCCGGATGCCGGGTTGTGATTGGGCTCTAGATGCTTGTGCATGGCTATATAAAGGGCGACCTGCGCTCCTGTCATGCACGCGAGAAGGGAAATTGGCGAGCACAGGATCTGCACACGCACACACACACACACACACGCATGCACAGAGATCGAGAGAGCGACAGGGAGAGATCGAGAGAGAGAGAGAGAGAGGGTTGATGATTGCTGGCTGCACGACACGAATTTGGTCGGCGAATTTTTTTGTTTGATCTGCATTAATTCCTGTTCTTAAAGCGTGCATCGTTGCAGCGTTGTAACATCTGCCAGATCCACAGGGACGCAGAGAATCTCGAGCAGTTATTCTTCTTAATAAGAGAAGAAGAGACAGATAGAGAGAGAGAGAGAAAGAGAGAGAGAGAGAGAAAAAACCCCAGCCTCAAGAGATGCCCAAAAGGAGCGGACTTTGGTTGCTGCTGCTGCTGCTGCTCGTGCTCCTGCTCGGGCTGCTGGTCGTCGCATCGGCGCACGAGCAGGACGTGAACGAATCGTACTCGCCGCGGAGAGCGCGCGCCTCCGCCAACAGCCCTGGTAAGTAGCATCCTCCTCCTCCTCCTCCTCCGCTCGCAGCGCTTTTTTGGCGCTGCACATCCAAGCCACAAGCTTGGCATCGGCTATCACATTTGCTTTTGGATGTTTCACAGTCCGGCCAAATGTCTTGCAGCATAGACTAAAAATACTGTGGCTGAAGTGACTTAATCAAAAAAAAAAAAAAAAAAACGTCTGATTTGAGTCAGTTTCAGAATCAGACGTGCAAGCGTATGCTGTGTGCACCGTTATACAGGATGCAATCCTTGCACTTGTCTCGATTCAGCATTGCACATCTAGCATGCACTGAATTCAGCAGCATTCCTTGGCCTATAAAGGGCTTTTTTGTTAGATTTTCTTTTTTTTCCCCTTCTGGAATTTCTCCCTGCACTGATCTAAAAGCCCTCTATAGGATGCACACTTAACCCCATCCTCTTTACCTTGGTTACTGTGTGCTTATGCGTACATACTGCTCTCTAAACTTAGAATAAAAGTTGCTGTGCAACAGTAGCAAGCAACATGTGTGTGCTATTTAATAGGTTGCATTCTGATCCTGAGGAAGCTTCTCTTCTGCGATTTTAACATGTCCATGCTGCACTTGATTTGAAACAGCAGTTGATTCCAAAACTGGTAGTTGTTTTAATGCTCAGGTCCAAATACCAGACATAGGTAACAGATATCACAGTGCTGATTGTCTATTGTATCAGCTGCCAGTTTCCTTTTAAACAAATATACTGATGTACTAGAGAGATGATGTACTATACAGTACTATATACAGCAGTCAGAGCTACCTGTTGACTGATTTATGTAAAATACTGTCATACTGTCAGTACTGAATTGTTAATAGTGCACTTCATCATGCTCTCACTACTGTATGATACTTCAAACTAATGTTACAATTAGTCTAAACAAACATAATTTTGCCATTTCCCCCAAAAAATCCACCTATATTTGGCGTTTGGTTTAAAGCATCCTCCTTGTGTACTCTAAATTTAAGAATCAATCAATCCTGCTTATTGGTAGACTTGGAAAGTTTTTCTGTGCAGTAGAACACATTCTTCCAACACATTATCAGAGTATGACCAAGGTTAAAATATAAGATATAAAACAATCTTAAAGTTCTCATAACAAAACCCATTTGATAGGAGTGACTCTGTCAGCGATGCAAACTGTTGATTTTATTTAAGTTCATCATGAAGGACTGCAAAGGATTAAAAATAAGTTAATGAAGGCAAGAAGTCACATTGCTGCCTGAAAACATTCGTAAACTGGCTAAATGATTGTTTTACGTTATCACCAACTAGTAGCTCCTAATATAAGACCCTGTCTTACCACAGTTGTAAAAATGGCAATAAGTTTAATGGTAATCATCATTGGCCTCACCAGTCCCTAGCTGGAATAAAGGGGTTTCTAGTTGGATGGATAGAATATAAGAACCCACTGTAGCTACAGTACAAACTACTAAAAAAGGAAGCTCACCTTAATGAGGCTATTAGTTCTGTAACATTTTATAATTAAATTGTGAAACAAAATAAAATTATCAAATTTAGTACAGTTTATGTTACAACAAATAGACTTTGTTTTCAGTTAGTGAACCCCACTTAGCTACAGGAAGTTAGTATTTCTAAACTGTTTATTCCACTACTCTTGGTTCAATTATTTTATGAAAATAGCTAGTTGACCTTTACAGGTACAGTCATGTGTAAAAGAATTAGGTTTTGGAATGGCATAGTCAAGGTCTAGACCTCAGCTCAACTGAAGTGCTGAAAGGGACTTTAACAGAGCTGTGCATAAGCGAATACCCCAAACCCTGAATGAATTGAAGCAATGTTGTAATGAAGAATGGACCAAAACGATGTGAGACTGATAAAGTCACACAGGAAATAATTACCATACTTACTATACTTATTTCTGTTAAAGGTGGATGTACAAGCTATTGAATCAGGGGTCTTTCCTAATCGGTACTTAGTATTACCCAGATGTCTTTTTTTTTTTTGGGCTTCATTTTTGTAAAAAAAATTTATGTCATGGTAAAAAATTATATTCTTTTGTTCATCTGAGGTTCAGAACAGGTAATGATTTTTTTTTTTTTACATTAAACATACAACATAAAATGAAAGGGGGTGTACTAACTTTTGCAAAAAAAAACCTGTATGTAGTAATCGATAGGAATAATCAGCTGCATGTCCATTTTTTGCTGCAAGAAAAATACAAAATAATGCAAATTTCTGCTGCTTGCTAATTGGTACACATTTTTTGAACATTGGCAGCGATATTGTGTCCAAATATTCCTAATATGCATAATACTGTATCTTGGGCGAGTTGCTTAATATTGCTAGTTTTCAAGCTAGCCAACTTGCAGGTCCAAGTCATTAAGTACTTGTTCTGAAGGAAATCGATCATGCCGGTGGCCAAAGAAATTTTTGTGTCCGCTGCCAAGGTCAATTGTTTTACTACTGTTCCTCACCGCGGCTTGTGCTGCAGGTGGTCCATCGTGTGCGAGGGGAAGTCAATGTACATGTGCAAGATACAAGTTTCCAACTATTTGTTCCATCTGTAAGTGTAGTATCTCATGTTACTTTACTGAGCTGACTTGTTAGCAAACCTATATCACTCGGGACATGGTGTAAGGAACTCAAGCATGCAGTTCACCAAGGAAATTCAATTACTCTGTGCTCGCTGCCAAGGTCAAGAGAATTCCTACTGAAACATTTGCTCTGTGTTTACCCTCCTCCCAGGAGTGGCTGGTATAAATGCCTGGGCAGTCTTTCAAACATAAAGAGACATCAATATTTTTGGCATCGGAACCAGATCACTTGGTGTTAAGAAATGTCTACATTTTAGATTTGTGTGTGTGTGTGTGTGTGTGTGTGTGAGAGAGAGAGAGAGGAACCAAGAGCAACAGCACCACCAATAGCTATACACACAGAATGGATTGAAGAACTGGGGCTGGCGCTGATTTCTTTCTAACCCAGACTGGAAACTGGCAAATTGCACAAAAAAATAATTCATATAATTCCATTTCTCATCCCTAATAATAATAATAAAAAAAAGCTCTTGACAGACACTAGATTTCATCCTTACATCTAATCTTGACCTTAGCTGCAACTGGCAGAGTGATCAATCTGGTAATGTACAGCAATGTATGCAGGAAGATCTCATGACTAGTTGGTTCATAAGAATAAAGGTAGTATAAAAGTGATGTTCTACATTATAAAAATGTGCAATAACTTTGTTTTTGTGCAATTTAGTCCATGGAGGTCATAGAGATATTAATGATATCAGTGTGTTTATTCTGGGCAGAATAAGAGCTCCAAGTGCATGTATCCTAGCTAAGTGCTGCTGCTGGGAAATAAGGTAACCTTTGTAGGGCAACCTTTGTCACCTCAGCGGTCGATTCATTTATTCCTGCCAAGGCTTTAGCCCAATGGTAGCCTCATGCTGTGGACAGACTGCTTCTGTGTGGGTCGTGCAGGCAGAAAATGGCGCCAGATTGCACTGTTAAACCTGCTTTCTTTCGCCGATGTGAAAATCAGTGTGCTGGATGACAATAGCTAAAGCTTTGGCCATAATGGCTCATCCTTTTATGCTGCTGGCTGCATCGGCTTTGCGTGCCAGCTCATATAAACTGCAGGTCACTTGAACTTTCCTGAAAGAAAAAAAAAAAAAAAAAGTCTGACTTTAATGTCCAAAAAGCATATTAAATAGAAAGTAATTACCATGCAGTGACGCCAGCTTGCCAAGATGAATAAAGTGGATCTGTGTGCAGTGTGGGACATTCAGCTCTGCCATGTCTCTGCTCAGGAAAACCTTTGTAAGGGCTCCACTTGGTATTTGCATAACTTCCTGTTGTACTTAGTTGCTAGGGGAGACATGTACTGACTCAGTGTTTTATAGACAAAGAGACAGTGGTGCTACAGTAAGCACTCAGAACTAAAATAGAGCAAACGTACTTGCAATAAACATTTGAACGCCACAAGGTACCACAATTGCAAGGTGTCGTATTGCAGAAACATGATCATTTTCAGAAATATATTTCTGAGCCCAAAAAGAGACCATTTATTTCTGTTTTTAGTCTGGACACCAGTGTATTATTTGGTGTGCTTTTATATGCACTATAGGTATTTTTAAGACTATTCAACTGTATGGTGCAAAACAGTAGGCAATGAGGGCATTCTTCACATGAAAAAAAAAAACCAAACAAAAAAACTATGACATAATCCTAAGATTCTGCAAGGTAACCGAGTTCAATTCAGGGTCATGAACCTTGGTAGGTGAAATCTGAATAGCTAACTATGTGAGTGCCAAGTATGAAAAAGAAATATATATATATATATATATATAAAAAAAAACCTCGATAGGGTACATTGTCATCATTGCAGTGTTTGCCAATGACATGACAGAGAGACAAAACGAGGAAATAGAGCAAAGACAAAAAGGTTCATTGTCGGCTCAAACCTGTCAGAACTTGCCGTCAGGGCCTCTGTACACATTGCGGGAGAGTAAGCCCACTTTTATTCAAGTTTCCCTAGTCATAATTCATCCGAGCCCACTGCTTGGGTTTCGCGTTCACACAATAGGAGCTCTATCTGGGGATCAAAATTTTTTTTTTTTTTTTTTTTGATATTTCACACCTTTACGTGGTGAGTCACGTTGCGAATTTTCTTTCCCTGGTGGCCCGACTACTTCATAACCAGATTTTCCATGTCAGGTTTACTCATCATAGCCAGGACAGTTCAAAGAAAGGAAACGTCGACATATTTCCCCTGCTGCTAACGTCACACACCACAGGTGTTAATGCCTCATTAGATTAGGTCAGAGAGTTTTGCTGAAACTAATGGTGCTGTCAGGATGCAGATCCCGCAAGTCCAATCATTTACACTGTTCTAATCCAGCCAACCGGTACCGAAGTCGCTGTCGGATAAACAAGTGCAAATTTGATTCGGAGGTGATTTTTATGGGCGAAAATGAACATCATGAGAAATTGAAATTAAACAACAAGCTGAAGATGTTCCCATGCTAGAAAACTTTTTACTGTTACTCCTTACCAGGACAACTAAGACTTCTTTCATTAATGTTACATGTACAAAATTGTATTCGTTTAATATTAGAGTTCAATTCTGTGGAGGATCCGGCATGAAATGAGCTTTTCAAAATGAAAAAAATGTTTTTATTTGTTAAATAACCTCTCACATTTTACTGTCTATTGTAAGTCATGTGAATATAAATATAGCACATTATCATGTGTACATCCACAAGCATTACTGTCTGAGTTGCTGTTTAAGGAAATACATCAACACCATCAGTCAGATAAGATAATTTAACAGCCATGTGGTGAAGATAAGTAAACATTTGTTTCATTGATGGCGTTAAGACTTAAAAGATTTGACAGACGTCTACAAGGAAATAAGCTCATATCGCACCTCTGATAAGCTCTTTATAGTACCTTCATTCAAGATCTTGCTCACGTCTGACCCTATAGACAATAGACGAATTCATCCTATGATATTTAGGGGCTTTCTGGTTATTGCATAAGTCTACCTTTCTGCCAGCTGCATTGACACAGCAACACACAACCTATTTTTTCCTCTTCTGCCCCAAAACAATGGGTCTGATGCAACACCAGTTTCTCTTTCACACAGTAAACACATTCACACAAACACATACTGTGCTGCCATGAAAAACATCTTTAATGTGGGGTGGCACAGTGACCCAATACACAGTGCAAGTCTGCATGGTGAAGTGTTTATAGTCCCTGGCACTGGAGTGTTGTAGGTGGTTTTGGCAAGCTCGCCTGTGGAGCTGAGCGTTATTGTCTTGTCACATGTGAGCGTAATGGAAGCAGCAGGTCTTGTGCCAAATGCGACAGTCAGCAGAACCCAACACCGTATGGCACACATCCCCTCGCCGCCTCCCTACTCATAAACCCCTCTCTTCTTATGAGGGGCAAATGCAGGGCACACAGCACCCAGACTGCCTTAAAGCCCCCAGGAGGCCAGCTATTGGTATTTTCAGCACAGTAGGTCACAAATGCACTTCCAAGAACTGAAAGCAACTACTGGAATACTCATAAACTCTACTGCCAATGCTAGAAATGTAGAGTAATTATGCTAAATTGTGCCCCAGCCTTATATATTTTAAGGCGTCCAGTGGCCAGTCAAGCATGCTGGTATTTGTCATATTAAATCTGTGCATGAAGGAATTTGCCTTGGCATTTGGAAGGAATGGAAATTTACATTTGATCATCCACAGTCGTAGCAAAGCTGCACTAATCCACATTGACCCGTAGTTTTGTTTTTATTTTTCCTCCAAATGTTAGTTAATCATTTCATGAGACTAATGAGAATGTGATCTATACTTACTAATCCTCTTAAGAATGTGAATGTATCCTTTTGCTTTCCACATTCTCAGTCCAATAAGGTATGTTCAAGCATGGTTTCATTCATTATTCACATTTTGTGATGGCTTTATCCAGTTCGGGTATCCCAGGAACACTAGGTGTGAGGTTGGGATAGATCCTGAATAGGGGGCCAGTCCACTGCGGGGCACAACACAAATCTAAAGATACTTGTGGGTATTTGATCTAGCCAGTCCAACTACTGACATATTTAGGGAGGTGAGAGAAAAATGGACAACTTAATGGAAAGCTACATGGTCACAAGAAGTATTTGCTATATAACTATCTTACAGACAATAACTCAAGCTTAGGATTAAGGTGGTGAGCTACAGTATGAGCTGGCAAAACTATCATCCCAAAACCATGCATCATGAATTTGGCAATAAAAAAAATCCATAAATATGATGTCATATCTTAACGTATTTCCTTAAACAATAAAGTATACATCAATGCCTTAAGGACTCTATCTAACTATCTTGTTTGGGTTTTTTTTTCCAGCGGATGTGGTGCGCTGTTTGAATAATGCCCTCCAAGTGGGCTGTGGTGCCTTCGCTTGTCTGGAGAACTCGACGTGTGACACAGATGGAATGCATGACATCTGCAAGTCCTTTCTCTACAGCGCTGCTAAATTTGACACTCAGGTTTGTTGAAAGTTCCCATTTTTTTAGATTAAAAATGTTACCTTTAATTGTTCCAGGATTTGTTGCTTAGTATCTCAAGAAACATTAAGTATTCCATCCATCCATCCGTCCATCCATCCATCCATCCATCCATCCATCATTGATACCATTACCCCTGTTTGGAATCACAGGGGGCTTGGAGCCTATCCCAGGGAACTCAGGGCATACATGGACTCATAGACCGAATCATACACTATGGGCAATTTGGAAAAAATCAATCAACCGATGAGGAGGGAACCAGAGTATGCAAAAAAGCATAGGGAGAACATGCAAACCCCATGCACACTCTGACTGGAGGCATGACTCAAACCCCCGAGAGTGGTAAGGTGACTGCCAACCACAAAGTCACTGTCCCACCCAAAAACATTGCCACCCATTTCATCTTAAAACCATGAAATCTTTAGCCATACCTGGGAAGGAAGTGATAAAAATTGGCTGTGAGATTGGGGTAATTCTATATTTTTCTCCACTGTCAATCACAAAGACAAAGCCAATCAGTGGTGTCAGTGAGTTTGTGTATGCAGAAGAAGTAAGACAACTCTTTCCTCTAAGTGTGTTATGCTCCCGTGTAATGTAGCATGAACTGTAGCTTAGCTGATTTCATTGACAGGCGACTAAATTGCGGATAAAACTCTAAAAACATCATATACAGTGGGGCAAAAAAGTATTTAGTCAGCCACCAATTGTGCAAGTTCTCCCACTTAAAAAGATGAGAGAGGCCTGTAATTTTCATCATAGGTACACCTAAACTATGAATGATAAAAATAGGGGAAAAAAATCACCAGAAAACACATTGTAGGATTTTTAAAGAATTTATTTGCAAAGAATAAATTATGGTGAAAAATAAGTATTTGGTCAATAACAAAATTTCATCTTAATGACAGAGGTCAAATGTTTTTTGTAAGTCTTCACAAGGTTTTCTTACACTGTTGCTGGTATTTTGGCCCATTCCTCCATGCAGATCTCCTTTAGAGCAGTGATGTTTTGGGGCTGTCGCTGGGCAACACAGACTTTCAACTCCCTCCAAAGATTTTCTATGGGGTTGAGATCTGGCTAGGTCACTCCAGGACCTTGAAATGCTTCTTACAAAGCCACTCCTTCGTTGCCCGTTGGACGGTGTGTTTGGGATCATTGTCATGCTGAAAGACCCTGCCATGATCCATCATTAATGCCTTTGCTGATGGAGGGAGATTTTTACTCAAAATCTCACGATACATGGCACCATTCATTTTTTTCTTTACCTGAATCAGTCGTCCTGGTACCTTTGGGGAAAAACATCCCCAAAGCACAGTAGGTATGGTGTTCTTTGGACGCAACTCAGCATTCTTTCTCCTCCAAACACAAAGTTCTATTTTGGTTTCATCTGAGCATATGACATTCTCCTAATCCTCTTCTGGATCATCCAAATGCTTTTTAGCAAACTTCAGACGGGCCTGGACATGTACTGGCTTAAGCAGGGGGACACGTCTGGCACTGCAGGGTTTGAGTCCCTGGCGGCGCAGTGTGTTACTGATGGTAGCCTTTGTTACTTTGGTCTCAGCTCTCTGCAGGTCATTCACTTGGTACCATTCTTGGGTTCTGTGATTTTTGTTTACAGTTCTTGTGATCTTTTTGACCCCATAGGTGAGAACTTGTGTGACCCCAGATCGAGAGAGATTAACAGTGGTCTTGTATATCTTCCATTTTCTAATAATTGCTTCCACAGTTGATTTCTTCACACAAAGCTGCTTACCTATTGCAAATTCAGTCTTCCCAGCCTGGTGCAGGTCTACAATTTTGTTTCTAGTGTCCTTTGACAGCTCTTTGGTCTTGGCCATAGTGAAGTTTGAAGTGTGACTGTTTGAGGTTGTGGACAGGTGTCTTTTATACTGATACAGGTAACAAATGGGGGACAGAGGAACCTCTGTTACAGGTCTGTGAGAGCCAGAAATCTTGCCTGTTCGTAGGTGACCAAATACGTATTACCCACCACAATTTGCAAATAAATTCTTTAAAATTCTTGTGTGATGTAATGGGATTTTCTGGATTTTCTTTTCTTATTTTGTCTCTCATAGTTGAGGTGTACCTATGATGAAAATTACAGGCCTATCTCATCTTTTTAAGTGGGAGAACTTGCACAATTGGTGGCTGACTAAATAGTACTATGTCTGCCCCACTGTATTTCCTTACAACTGACTGGCTTCTTTTCCTTACATCTGACTGGCTGTCCTGCATCTAAATATGCTTGAAGATTAGAAAAAAAAATTTAATCAGTTCTTTCGTTTGGTCTATTTTCCAGGGCAAGGCCTTTGTGAAGGAGAGCCTGAAGTGCATCGCCAATGGCATCACCTCCAAGGTCTTTCTTACTGTGCGCCGTTGTTCCGCTTTCCAGCGGATGATCTCGGAGGTTCAGGAGGAGTGCTACACCAAGCTGGACATCTGCACTGTGGCCAGGTCAAACCCAGAAGCCATCGCGGAGGTAGCACAACTGCCCAGCCACTTTCCTAACAAGTAAGACTCATCAGTTCTTTAAGCAAGAGAAAACCTATGCATTTTATATACACTTATGAAAGCATTTGTAAGGTGACTTGTCCTAGTAGAACCGCTGTCTGTCTGGGTCTTTAGAATAGAATGAATACAGTGGGATTATAATGGTGTAAATCCAAGTCACTTGTGATCACATACAGTAGAATACCAGTAAAGCAACTGCCTTGTTGATCTGTTATAAATCAATATCCTCATTGCTTGTCAGTTTTTTTAAAGCTTTGGTTGATGATCCCAGTGTACGTGTTTTTGTGTTGAAAAATGCTTAATTAAATGTAACAGGATTTGAGTCATTTCTGTAATTAAAGGCTGGGGGGATATACAAAAGAACACACACTAAGTTAATTTGACCAGAGTGTGGGTGGGTTACGGGTAGAACCTAATGCGCTAGGTTGTTTTAACCCGTCAAAAGTAAGTTCAGTCTATCACAATATCACACACCTTATACCATTTATGGTGTTGAAGACGCCACTGAAGAGTTGAGGAAATCCCCACCATTTAGCTACTACTTGTGACTCACACCTGTGGCAATGAGCCTAAAATGACACTGGGGTCCAAAGATGTGATTCAGAGTGCAAACTCGGAGGTGAACAAGTCGAAACCGCATTGCAGGTAAGCGATAGCTACAGTTCAATCTGACATGATTCCTTTCCAGATCAGGTACACCCTTCATGTCAAAGAAGTCTTCTTTGTTCATTTAGATAAAAATAGACAACCTGATCTGAGAAGACATTTGATAGCTAACATTAGCTAGATTTAGCTTCTCAAACCCCTCAGAACTTGATTCCTAAAACTGGTCAAAACATAGACGGATTCAACAAGAATGATCCAAAAACAAGTATATTTAACGAAGTTAGAGTTCCAGGCTTATAATCACAAGACTTGAAAACGTATATACAAAAACAGGCAAGACAAGTGCTGTAAATGACAGTGATCATGCTAGTTTATTGGAGAAGTGTGATGTCTACTGGCAGGAAGGGAAATTCACACTACACTACTAAACACTGCCAATCACACTTTTCCAAACACTAATCTACGATAGCCACCCAGCTATTACGTCATGTCATGTATGGAAAGGTTTGGTTAACATAAATGGAAAAGCAGTCAAATTAATCAGGGTAGGTAAGAAATCCATCATTTTGGGGGGGTACAAGATGTATTTCGACTGAAACGACTCTTGTGTCATGGGCTCAGTGGGAGTGTTCTCTGTCTCACTGCAGGTTTTATGGGAAGCTGCTGCAGAGTTTAATGAACTGTGACGAGGAAACAGTCGACCTGTTGAGGGTGAATCTGATGGCCCGGTTGGGGCCAGAGATTGCCATGCTCTTCCAGCTACTGCAGAACAAGCCTTGCCCATCCACTGCTGTGCCCACTGGGGCGGAGACTCGTGGAGGCTGGCACTGGCCCGCCAGTCCCCATCCACACAAGAACCAGCCTCATCTACGCAACAGGGACGCAGCCAATCTCTTCAGCAAGAAACGCAACATGGATAACAGCTCTTAACCTTTTGCGAAATGAAAACAAACAAAACATATTAGTGGCTCGTTCACCATCAGAATGCAGGAATAATGTTAGTTCTCTTGAACAGGGGGGGAAAAAGAAATGCACCTATATGAAAATAGCTTGAATGTCAAATGTTTTTGTTTGTCAACTTTAGATTTGATTTTTATTGTCATAGAAATTCAAGGGACTAGTTTACCAGCTAAGCTTTTTTTTTTTTTTTTTCATATTTAGAGACTGACCTAAGCACAGTTAAAGTCTCTCCTACAAGCTCAGTGTAAAAAAATATTCAGGCCATTGTGTAGAAAGTTCTTAAATAGAATCAAAAAAAGAAAAAAAGAAATATTATTTTCATGAAAAGTATCTTAAAAGAAAAGAAATGAAAATAATACCATACAATAGAACCATTTATATATCTATACAACCAATATTATCTTAAAAAGGTTACAACAAAGAAAATTTGTGTATATATACTGAATATATTGTTAATGTGAAATAGTTGGCATGTGCTATAAATATGAGAGTGTACTATTTATTTATTAACAGATATTTTACTATTTTTAGATGTTAAATTGCCACTAGTTCTTAAATTGCCACTAGCCTTTTTTTGTGAAAGCTCACCCACAGGGTGAGGGATATCTTTAAAAAGAGAATCTGCAGGAATTCATTACAGACCAAAAAAAAAAAAAAAAAAAAGATTTACTCCAGATGCCATATCTCATAGACCCTGCATGCAGTAACATTAGGTGCCATGATTGAAATCATTTTTTTTTACATAATTAATTAGAAATCGGAAAGAAGGCGATCCTTTGGTAGATATTTAGATTATTTTTCTATTCGAAAAAAAAAAACAAAGCAACATTTGTTGCTAACCCTCGAGTGCAATGCTAGTGTCACATGAATTTATGAAATTATAGCCAGACGTGATGGACAGATGAACAACTTGCTCCCTGGTGAATATGACGTACAGAGGTGGGGTCGAGCATGCGAGTGCTGCGCAGCAAACCAAGATGTCTATTTAAGAAAAGAGAATTTTGGGTTTATTCATATTTATTTTCCTACTATATTATTTAAGTGTTTATTTTATTACGTTTCTGTAGATATGCTATGATGACTCAGCTAGATGTGTTTTTTTTTTTTCATTTCTATTTTAACTCGTTTTCTTTTTTCCTTGTCGTTTTTCATTCTTTTTTTTATATTCTTATATTTCTTGGACCTTTCTCTTTCATGTTCTTTAAGACAAGACCCATGTAATGACTCTGTGCTGGTCATGGGGGAACACGTTGGTCATTTGAGTCAGCTCACCTTAGCCGCGAGTGTTGTACGGGACCACTATAAAAGACTAAACGAAAGTAGAAAAAAAAAAAAGGTGTTGCGAGCATTGCCACTTACTGTGTATTTTGTGCAGGGTCAACAATAGACTGTTGCTTAAAGTTATATTTTCAGCTTTAATAAAAATCTGCCTGTCTTAGAGGGGGAAAAATAATTAACATCCAGTATTTCAAAGCACCGGTGTCTTTTTTTTTGTTCGTTTTTTTTTTTTTATGTAAAGGGTGGGTTTAAGCTGTTCTATAGTATACCTACAGTTAGCACAAACAGTTCAAGCTGGAACAGTCACTGCAAAGTGTTTTCTGGAGCCATTCTTGACACTATGCAATATACAATGTTTATGAAAAGGCCTTTTTTTTCTCTCTCTCTTCTCTCTCTCTCGGAGTGTTTAACCAGGGTGGAAGAATAGACATCTCTGTTTAAGTGCTTTGTGGAGAAGTGAAGATAAACTAAGACTGGGGAAGCAGGGAGGGTGAGTTGTTAGAGGCAAAGCTCGGGAAGACTTGAAGACTTAGGGTCGTATATAATAAAACCACCATGGCTGTTTTTCCATTCGATTAGATGTACTTGAAGAAAGAGAGCATTCCAGTGAAGATGAAGGTCAGGTTTTGATACGTAAAACGCTTTAAGCTTAGCTGTTAATGGAGAAGCGGTGCCATTGTGGTTTTGTATCGCTCGAGCAGTTTTGATACAAGGCCCGAAGATGTTTAAAATGAAAAGATCCAAGGACGGGATGCAATGTTAGTTTTGCCACCCCTTTCAGATTTCATCTCGAGTCAGATCACTGATTTGACTTTTTGCATACGCGAATTGCTGCCAGACTTTTACGTTGACTTCATGGGCTTGTTAGCACGATATAGTGTAGTCGGACATTTTCTTTCTTCACGTCGTCATTTGCTCGTTTTCATTCTTCTCGTCCGCAAAATTAACACTGGCAGTGGCAATGACTGTTTTTTCTTAAACCAAATGATGTGCACATTTAAAAATAAACTCACCAAACTATGCAATAATTCCTATAAAGGTTTCATGCTTAAAGAAATCCACGTTATAACGGCCCGAGTAAAAGCAAGGGCCACTTGACTTTTAGACTACGGTAGAGCCTTTTCCCTCCCCCATACGAACAGCAGTGTAACTCCCCAGTCCCAAGTTTCTCCCTGTCTCTCCCTGTTTCTTCTCCCTGTTAATTTAAATATCAGTGTGTGTATGTAGGAAGAGACGCATGACTATGTGTCTCTATATGCACTTTCCTCTTTCCATCTTTTAGGACCACTAATAAAAAGGGCATTGAAACAATCTAAACTCTTTTACCTTACGCAGGTTGGGCTCAACGTTTCAACATTGAGCTAGAGAGACCATTATAGCTGTTGTATACTTGAGTAGCCAGGGATGTAGTGTGAGTGACGTTTGTTTGAGAGCTCAAAGTCTCTTCTTCGATTTCGTGCCTAAGCGCGATCTCTGTCTATGAAACACCAAGGAACTTGCTGTACCAAACAGTTGCTGCTAAACCTATTTCTTACCCCACTGTGTTATGTTTCAACTATTTTCTTTATTTTTAATTTTTTTGTTCAGTTGTGCTTACCTTGAGCGAGCACTGTGTTGCTGCAAAGGATTCTTAGGATTCTAATGTCTAATATGTATAACATCTGGGGTCTCATTTTCTCATCAGAGTGTGCGTAGGAGCTCTTGAGTGGTGCAACAGAAAAGCGAAGAACTATCATTGGGGGTTCGGGGGTTTGGATGCCGACAGCCAGGAGACAAAGAGAGCAAAATTGGTCTGGTTCGGCGGGATGGCATTACAGTCTCTGAGACATTATCCAACTGTGGGTGTTTGTAAGGTCACGCATAAGAAAGATGGTGGATAGCCGCTTAGCATTGCGCGACCATGTGATACGTGGAGCAGATTGGAAATATTTTGTGGGCTGGCTTTGCATGTCTCAAAGAAAGCACTAATCAGCCTCAGTACTCTGATTAGTAGTCATGTGTGAATAGATTAAGAATAAGTCTTTGCCTAAGAACCACTACTACATTCTAGAACTTTGCTATATATTATTGAATGGATACATAAATAAATGTTCTCTCACACATGTTTCTTTTTTCCTTATACAAGAAATCCTCCCTTCTAAAAAGTGATGCGTAATCATTTGCTCTAATTTCCCACTGATATTATATTGACTGTTTTCCTTTTTGTTCCAGAGAATATATTTGGATGGGAGATGCCAAACATGTGTCCAGTTTCTCATTTAAACGTGCCTGACGCAAGTAATTTTGCACTTGGCAAACCTAACGAGCTGCTCAGCGCTCTCAGCAGTGATATTCCTGCGCACCTTAAAAACAGTTTGCACAAAGCTGCGATTACATGTTTCTACCACTAGGTAGGATTTCTGATTACAGTGTATGGTCAGGAGTAGTTCTTAGTATGTATTTGCACATTGTCAAGCATTCTTTGTTGATAAATGAGACCCCTGATCTTTATAGTACTAATGGTGCCATCATTTCACCATATTCATGAAAAAGGAGTGGCCGACCCATATCAGAGAAAATGGTCGCTCTTTGGAGCACGTGTGTAGCCATGATTATTACACGCACACGCACACACACACACACACACACACTAACCTTGCGGTGTCATGGGGCATTGTGCCCCATACATATATTAATGATCTTTGGTTGGATTTCTGCAATGCACTTGTGGATTAATCTGTATTCTATTTTTGTTTAAATCTGTTTTGTCTACTACTTATATAGTTGCACATTGATTACAAAATCAATTGCAAATGATTTAAGCAAGAATGTAATTATTTTAAAAGTGAATGGGTGTGTCGGGCTGTTTGAGGCCCTTTAAGGTTAATCACACTTTTCTAGTTATTTTAACGTGCCATAATTGATGATGGAGGAAAAAATACTGCAATATTACTGTCTTAATTAAGCATTTAAAAAAAGGAGGGGATAATCTGTTCTCAAAAATCCCAAATTACTGGAAAACCGCACATAGCTAATCTCATGTATGTTAAAGCATGGTTAATGAAGTTCAAGGTAAAAATGTTTTAGGTTAAGTTCAATTCGTGCCCATATCCAAGTACGTAACGTTCCCAATTGCTAGAAAATAAGTGTACTAAATTAAACATAGGGTTGGTATTATTATTATTATTATTATTATTATTATTTTTAATTATTATTATTTGGATTTTGTCCTTTCTTTTATCACTAATTCACCAAGAACTGGAGTCATTTCTTTTTTTAATCCAGGGCACTAAAGACAGGAAAAAAGAAGAAAAAAAAAAAAGCTAGGCTTAATCAGCCATTAAACTGAATGGTACTTTCTCAAAACTTGAAATCACTTATCTCTCTTATATTGTTATTATATTCATTGATGTATTTTATTTGGATATCCTGTCACACTTAATTTCCTTTTCCCTTTTGTTTGTTACGGAGTTGATTTTGCCTAGTAGCTAACAAGATAAAAAAAAAAAGAAAAAAACCAAAAGAAGCAGGTAAATTTGCTTTTGCAAGGCATTCAGTGGATTCGTTGTTCTGATGTCCCTAATGTTACGCATGATAGAACTTTGTGATTGATTTGCACTTTATTATTCGCCCATGCACTTATATACACTCGAGTATATGTGATGGGTTTCTCTGTGCTTACAGGTAAAGGAAGATTCCAATGCATCAACTATGTGTCTTTTACTGTGTAGAAATAAACTATGATCATATCAGGCACGTTGTCTCCGTGTTGTGATATTTGTATTTGTTGACCATTTCTTTAAACCAGAAACTATTTGTTATAAAATAAGACTTTTAAACGCCCCATATTTGGCAACCTAATTAACCATCCTGTCTGCACCTATGTAAATGAAATTGTTCACAGGCCAATCATGGGGCATTATAATTGCTTGATGTGGATCCCATTTTGGATCATAAAGTAATGAGCTGATAAACAAAAATTTGCTTTATATTAAAAAAAGAAAAAATCATCACACAAAAGAGGTCAATGGATGAAGTTGTGAATGAGGACTGGTTTTAAATAAATGGTGAGATAAAACTGTTTGCTAATTAATCAAGTTCGCAATCAAGGTCGTGCTGTTGTGCTGAATATCAGCAGGGCTGTGATGCAGTCGTAGTCTCATGAGGTGCTCAAGTGCCAAAGATATCTCATCCATGCTGATATTTAGTACAACAGTATGACCTTGAGTGCGATATTGCTTTTATATAACATAAAACCACAAAAATCTTTTATTTTCTACAGATTATGTTTTTTTTGTTTTTTTTTTTACTTCTTTTAACCAGTTATTTGGCTCCAGCAACACATATTCTTACACAACTTTGCACTATGAAAGCACTATGAAGACAAAAGCTGAGGAGAATAAACTATAAAGGTGGTGGACAGTCTGTAGAAACGAACAAGATTTTACTTTATATTTTCATAGTAGTACCCTTGGAGTGTCTTGTGTTAGCTGTAAACAGAATATAAATAGGTTAGACTTAAAAGCTTGACTTAGAAGCAATTACTAAGGAGACAAAGTTTTTTTTATAATATGACAAAATGTTATTAGATATTTTTCTTGGTGAAAGTGCCATTGTGCCTGGTTTTGAATGTGGGTTTTGGCAGGTAGCTACTCTCTCCTCAGTACTGCAGACCGTAGCGACCTACGTTCACTCCAGCTTGTAACTGACCATTAGTGTAATAAACAATTGTCATAAACAAATATGACATGGAGCGATACATAACAAATCATCCCTGTGCTGTCATGCTCTATACGACCACTCATGAAATGTTTTCATCCAGTCATATTACTTGGTTGGAACTAACTGTTGTTTAATATTAGCAAACATTTATAACATAGTAAGCTATTGCACAGGAGATATTGGATATTGCATTCAAATTAGATGAATAATTTGTGGCTTATATTAACTTTTGAACTCCAATTTTACCATCTCTGCTTGTCTTTAATAATAGTACCATATTGTTAAGAGACATTTTTTTTCTTACCATATAACTACAAAAAAGTTCTGCTATACATATTTAATTAGCTAAAAGCTAAAGCTGTGATACATTAATAGAAATTATTAGTGGAAAAAATGTCTTTATAATGACACTGATATCAGCAATATCAGGAAAAAAATCTAAACTAAATCAAAATATTTAATTACATTGTCCAGTTTAATAAAAAAAAAACCTCTCTGCAAGGAAACGGTTCTTAATCTGTCAGTTATTTTGTGCCCTATATTATATGACACAATAGAATTCAGAACTACTACACACTTAGTTTATTTTAATAAAAACATCAACATCTGTCACTGTTTAGAAGAATCATTCCAAATCTCCATTTTTATTAATGCCCACACTTAAATGTTTCTTAACTTGAAACGAGATGTGTAGCTGTTTATGGTGAAAAAAAATTACATCGACAACAAAACTTTCTGGATTTCGATGCTAACCTTTGACACAGTTTACTAGCAATCTGCACCATCATGGCCCTAAACAGCTAAGAACCCTTTTCTAAATAAACAGATTTGTCATGGACATGCCGATCCCTCCACGGAGCATCTAGGCAAGCTGTTCTTCGCCTATCAAAGCACTGCTGTGTGTGACCAATCAGCATTATGACGGTGAAGTGGTAAAGAGGGACAAGGGGCACTTGCTTTTTAAAATGAACTTTTCTTAAACTCACTTTGCAAACGTGCTAAAACTGCAAAGTAACTTTGCTCTATAAAAAGGCCTGGGGAAAGGAAGTGAGTCGTGCAAAAAAAGTGAAGCAGTTGCTATCTCTAGCACTGGGAAGGGGACATAATTTCATGCCAATTTGGAGGAGTCCTGAAGGCCTTTTTTTTTTTTTTTTTTTCATTTTCTGCACTCACTCACTCACAAGACTAGGTGATGCAGCACAGCATTAATTCCATCTTGGCCCATTTATTCAATTATTTTCAATCACAAATACTCCAGTTAATTATATTACACACATGCCAGACATTTCCAGTAATAAATGAGAAAAATCTAGTTTGCAGCTACTTACAACTACTTCTAATGTATAACCCAATAGTGATGGGAAGTTTGATTAATTTTAGTGACTCGGTTCTGTAAATATCATTTTTACAAATTTTTTTTGAGTCATTTAGTTCATTTTGTTCTTTTGATAAAAACTAAACTAAAATGTTGCGTTTTTAATAATAAGACCTCCAATACATTTACATACAAAAATTTGAGCTAAAGTTTCAGTAAATATTACAA
This sequence comes from Clarias gariepinus, assembly GCF_024256425.1. Lineage (NCBI taxonomy): Eukaryota > Metazoa > Chordata > Actinopteri > Siluriformes > Clariidae > Clarias > Clarias gariepinus. Next base: position 30,721,011 of record NC_071108.1, on the reverse strand, counting down.
TGCAGCTAAGGACATATTATAATAAATAAAATAGAATAGTAGTTGTTGTTCTTTTGAATCTATTGCACCACATAGCGTCTATGAGTCACGTGACAAAAGAACGAATGACTCAGGACTTGAAGATTCTTTGAGAACTGTTAAATTCTGTTTCCTGTGTATTGCATTGCATAGCGTCTATGGGAGTCATGTGACAAAAGAACGAACGACTCGGAGTAGAAGAGTCATTGAGAAAGAATCGCTTGATTCTGTTACCTGTGTACTGCACTGCATAGCATCAATGGGAGTCACGTGACAAAAGAATAAACAACTCGGAACTTGAAGACTCATTAAGTCTTCAAGTCCCGTTCAATTCTGTTCCCTGTGTAGTCCACTGCATATAGTCTATGAAACGACTCAGAGTAGACGAGTCATTAAGAAAAAAAATTATCGCTCAATTCTGTTTCCTGTACATAATCTATGGAGGTTTTGCAATGATTTGCGCATGCGCGCCCAGTAGAATATTAACGAATCACTCTCCGAGACGATATGTTCTTCTGAGTCACGTTTAAGATTCGTTTAAAAAGAACGAATCATTTATGAATGACCCATCACTATAACCCAACAAGATAACCTTATGGTAATGCTGTTCATCTGAGTTCCTGAGGAAAACCATAAGCATTAAAATCCATTTCATATTTAAACACTTTAGGGTATCAGGCATTTTCAAAACAACTACCAAACAATCAATTGAGAATTAAAACAAGCTACCTGATAAAAAAAGACTTGCTTCCTTTACATTTTATTGTAATGAAGAGATGCCAGTGCAGTTAATAATATAAGCCAAAAACATGAAATACAGAGAGATAGCAGAGAGCAAAGAGATAGCTGAACCTCGGGCTATCAACTGAAATCAAATCATTTGCCTCCATCTAACCCTATCCTCTGCATCCTCTTCTCTCACACCAACTAACTTTATGTCCTCTCTCACTGCATCCATAAATCTCCTCTTTGGTCTTCCTCTAGACCTCCTGCCTGGCAGTTCCAACCTCAGCATCCTTCTACCAATATATTCACCATCTCTTCTCTGAACATGTCCAAACCACCTCAATCTGGCCTCTCTGACTTTATCTCCAAAACATCTCACATGGGTTGTCCCTCTGATAAACTCATTCTTGATCCTATCCATCCTTGTCACTCCCAAGGAGAACCTCAACATTTTCAGCTCTGCTACCTCCAACTCTGCCTCCTGTCTTTTCTTCAGCGCCACTGTCTCTAAGCCGTAGAGCATCGCTGGTCTCACCACTGTCCTGTACACCTTTCCTTTCATTCTCGCTGATATTCTTTTATCGCACAACACACCTGACACTTTTCTCCACCCATTCCAACCTGCCTGTACTCGCCTCTTCACCTCCTTTGAACAATCTCCGTTGCTCTGGACCGTTGACCCTAAGTACTTAAAATCCTGCACCTTCTTTACCTCTGCTCCCTGTAGCCTCACCGATCCTCCTGGGTCCCTCTCATTCACACACATGTATTCCGTCTTGCTGCGGCTAACCTTCATTCCTCTGCTTTCCAGAGCATACCTCCACCTCTCCAAATTTTCCTCCACCTGTTCCCTGCTCTCGCTACAGAGCACAATGTCATCTGCAAACATCATAGTCCATGGGGACTCCTGTCTTACCTCATCTGTCCATCACCAGAGCAAACAAAAAGGGGCTTAGAGCCGATCCTTAATGCCGACCCACCTCCACCTTGAACTCTTCTGTCACACCTACAGCACATCTCACCACTGTCTTACAGCTCTCAACTGAAAGCCTAATCAAACTAAACTAAACTAAAGTCCAGGCACTTAATGTTTAAAAAAGGCTACAATTTACATCATGTGATGAAGTCCGAAACTAACACCAACATTACAGTCCCACAAAACACAAAAGTCAAAGGAAACTTTTCCACACGCTGAGACGCTGCTTTTTCCGAGCTCGGCCAGACTGACCAATTTTTTAAAGTGAACATATAACAGATAAGTATTTTATACTATCTTATAATATATTCACTCGAAACGCTTGTTATATCGTTAAGTTTTAATTGTTTTGCACCACATCGTTTTTAGCCGGCATTAGCATCGCTAGCCCGTTAGCCCGGCTATCACAAGTTTGTTTACGCTTTTTCACACCGATTATTTCCGTTTTTAGACACCATGTCGGTTGTGTCTCTGCCTCTGAGTGCAGGTGAGGATATATTGGAGCTGCACTCTGTGGATTTGAAGCTGGAGGCCGTGGAGAAGCTAATCTGCGACCTACAGGCGAAGCTGGCCTGGATACAGCAGCAGAAGACGCGCGCCAGGCCCCTGGCAACGACCTCTCCCCCTCCGTTACCACCCGTCTTCGAGATTGTGACCCAAAACCGCTTCGCTCCTCTCCGCGAGACGGCACACGACGCGGTGGTCATCGGAGACTCCATCGTTCGGCACGTGCGTGCTACCATGGCTAAAGGTAAGGAGCACACTCGCTGTTTACCTGGTGCACGTGTTCTTGATGTTGCTGCAAAGTTGCCCGCGGCCCTGAGGAAGAACATTCAAGCTGTGGTCCTTCATGCTGGCACAAACGACACCAGGCTGAGGCAGACGGAGATCCTAAAGAAGGACTTCAGGAGCCTGGTTGAGAAGGTCCGCAGCACATTACGACAAGAATCGTCGTATCTGGACAGCTTCCCACATTTCAGTGGGGAATCGAGAGGTTCAGTAGATTATTTGCCTTTAATGAATGATTACAATCTTGGTCTCAACAACAGAGATCACCCTTTGTTGATAACTGGAATGTTTTTTCTGGTTGCGTCCTAGGCTCTACCACACTAATGGCCTACAACCTAGCAGAGCTGGGGCAGCGGTCCTTTCAGACAACATCTCCAGGACACTACAAACCATCTGACTGGTGGTAAATCATACCTTAGATATTAGCCACAATACAACTCACCATACTGATAGACGCAAACACATAGCTTGTCCTAAAGAAATTGTGTTAGTTCCCCGAATAGTGAGAAAAAAGAATAAATTCGGTAAATTCGCCCGCAACAATCTGATAACCAGAAAACCAGAAAAAGGCCAAATAAGTAATCGTTTGGACTTCTCAACATTTGATCCCTTGCGCCTAAAGCACTTATTGTTAATGAAATGATCTTAGATTATTGTCTTGACGCACTCTGCCTCACCGAAACCTGGCTTAAACCAAATTAATATATTGGTCTGAATGAGTCTACTCTGTCAGAATATTTTTATAAGCACGAGCCCCGTCTAACTGGTCGCGGTGGTCGTGTCGCCACTATCTACAAAGATGTACTCACTGTTACTTAGAAAATAAGGCCCAGGTTTAACTCATTTGAAGTGCTGATCATTAATGTTGCACTCAATGAAATACATAATAAACCCGCGCTATATTTTACTCCACCGTGTACAGACCCCCGGGGTCATATGTCGATTTTCTTAAAGAATTGGGACATCTTCTATCAGACCTATTGGTTAACTCTGACAAAGTGTTGATAGTAGGAGGCTTTAACATTCATGTAGATGATGCTAGCGACGCTTTAGCACTTGCATTTATGGATTTACTAAATTCCTTTGGGGTTAAACAAAATATGAATAGAGCAACTCACCGCTTTAATCATACACTAGATTTAATTATATCTCATGGTATAGCTGTATCTAATATAGAGATCTTACCTCAAAGAGATGATATCACAGATCATCACCTCCTGATATATACTCTACCCGTAGAACAGATTAGCTGTGTCTCCCCACGTTATCGATTTGTTAAAAATATGAATCCGACTACTAAAAACAGATTCACAAGTTATCTTATCCGTCCCAATTTCTTATTAGACCCCTAAATGCAGACGATATAGATGAAGTGACTAGCAGCATGGGCACTATTTTTACCAGTACATTAGACAATGTTGCTCTTATCAGATTAAAAAAAGTCAGAGATAAAACACTTGCTCCATGGTACAAGAGTCATACTCACGCCCTAAAGAGAGAAACCCATAACCTCAAGCGAAAATGGAGAAAAACTAAAGACAAAATCTGATAGGACCGAGCATCTTAGCCAACTGATAGCAAAAAACCAAAACAATCCCAGGTTCTTATTTAGTACAGTGGCTCGCCTAATAAAACCTAAGATGCCCGAAGAGAGTATCCCATCACAGACTTCTTTAATGAAAAAATCGAAAGGAAGAAAATAACAGAGGTTCAACCTTTAATAGCATCTCACGATCCAGTTCAGCCTATAGCTTCACATTTAGTTTTTCAGTGCTTTACAGGCATAGGACAGGAAGAGCTGTAGCAACTTATCACCTCAGCTAAATCAACAACTTGGCTGTTAGACCCAATCTCAACCTGAAAGAACCAAAAGAAGTGGTGCATACGGTTGAAGAGCCACTTCTAAACATTTTTAATTCCTCATTATATGTAATTCAAATAAAATAACAAATTACAGACCGACTTCAAACCTTCCATTATATAATATTTTTAATATAAAAAATATTACAAAAAGTAGTATCAGCTCAAATATGCACATTCTTGCAGGAAAACAACATCCTTGAAGAATTTCAGTCAGGTTACAGGCCCCACCATAGAACAGAAACTGCACTAGTTAAGATTGCAAACGACTTGTTTTTAGCTTCGGACCAAGGCTGCATCTCAATACTAGTCTTACTTGAATTTGGGGCTGCATTCGACACTGTAGATCATACCATTTTGTAGATCTAATTGGAGAACTGTCTGGTGTAATGGCAGTGAAATATGGGGTCCCACAAGGGTCAGTTTTAGGACCTCTGCTGTTCACAATATACATGCTTCCCTTGAGTAACATCATTAGAAGACATGGGATTAGTTTCCATTGTTATGCTGATGATACCCAATTATATATCTCAACTAAACCAGACGAAATACCTAAGTTGTCTAGATTAACTGAGTGTGTCCAGAACATAAAAGATTAGATGACCAATAACAGAGATATTACTTATCTGCCCAAAAACCAGCACACAACAGCTTTTACAATTTAGCTTGCGTTTAGAAGGATGTACTGTTACCACCAGCTCGACAGTAAAAGACCTGGGCGTAATATTAGACAGTAACTTCGCATTTCAAATATCCCAAAACCAGCATCTTATCCGTATATGATGCAGAAAAGCTAGTTTATGCATTTATGACCTCCAGACTGGACTATTGTAATGCATTACTAGGTGGTTGTCCTGCATTCTCAATAAACAAGCTTTAGTTAGTCCAAAATGCAGCCGCCAGGGTTCTTACTAGATCAAGAAAATATGATCATATAACCCCAATATTATCATCCCTGCACTGGCTACCTGTTCAGTTTAGAATTAATTACAAAATAGTATTATTTACATACAAGGATTTAAATGGTTTAGCTCCCAAATACCTAACCAGTCTTCTGATACGCTATAATCCACCATGTTCCTTAAGATCCCAAAACTCTGGACTTCTTGTAGTTCCCTGAATTTCAAAATCTACAAAAGAGGGTAGGGCATTTTCATATTTAGCTCCAAAGCTTTGGAATAGCCTTCCAGACAGTGTTCGGGGAGCAGACACAGTTTCCCAGTTCAAAAGTAGACTCAGGACGCATCTCTTTAATCTGGCAACTCACATAACCTCATACTCCAGTACATCTATCCTGAATGGCAACTACGCTAATTCTCTCTATCTGTTCTGTATTTTTCTACCCATCCCGAGGCATCTGGAGATTGTGCCAGCTTCAGTAGACAAAGGCCGACCCTGCAAGGTTTCTGAGGCATCCAGAGATGGACCAGCTCCAACTGGATTCTGCTTTATGATGGTTGGAGCTACACATGCTGCTCCTGTGCTTCCAGTGATCCAGACCCCATCTGCCCTCTGCACCTGCTGATTCTGTGCTGAACTGGACTTCATGTTAATTAAAAGAACTTCTGTTATATTGAACCTTCACCTGCACACATGATGCTATATAATTTCTATCTGTTATCACCCAAATGAGGAAGGGTTCCCTGTTTGTGTCTGGTTTCTCTCAAGGTTTCTTCCTAATGCCATCTCAGGGAGTTTTTCCTTGCCATTGTCGCCGTCACCCTTGGCGACAAGTCACACTGCCTCATGGGAGTTTAGGGAACTCTTGGTGCTAAAACAATGTCTCAAAAGACAGGTGGTGATGCAACCATGGTGCCTTTCAAGCCAGACAGAGTTGTGCCCTTATCCTGAGAGCAGAGCTGTGCCCTCCTCCTCCTTGGACTCTGTGCTGTCTCCTTCAGGTGCTCTGTACTCTTGACTTCCTCTTGGTGCTCTGTGCTGTCAGCTTCCTCGAGGGATTCTTCGCTCTTGATCTCATCGATTTGTTCTAGACTCTTGACCCCCTTTTGGGGCTCTGCACGCTCTTCCTCCTCCAGAGGCTCTTGCGCTGTTGGCCCATATCCAGGGCTCTGTGCTGTCACTGCACTGCATAAGCTTTCCATGCCCTGCCAGAGCCACGCCCTGCACCCATTGCTTGAGCCGCACCCTGCATTGCCTGAGCCACATTCTGGAACAGCTGAGCCATGCCCTGCATCTCTTTAGCCACACACTATTTCACCTTAGCCAAACAATGCACCACCTGTGCTTAGCTCAGAAGCATCCTCTGGCACAGTGGATGTATTGCTGTTTCTGCCAACTGAGCTTGAAATTGTTGCATTTCTTCCTCTACCTGGCTTTAAGCAAAGGGTGCTTGCACTGCTGCCAGGTTTTGAAAACGTGTCCCCTGCAGCGCACTCCAGTCTTGTGAGTATCATGCAGGTACCCCACCTAGATTTGGGGGGATCTTACAGCATAACCCTGTCCTGTCATAGTCATTTTGGCACCCTTGCCAGGGTTTGAGGATGTCGTGCCCTCAGAGCACCTCTGTGTTAAGTATGTTTTATTGTTTTTGCCCTACTACTGTAAAGACACTGTGTGTTTTGTTTTCGTTTCAAAACAAAAGCCACTAAATACAACTCAAGTAAACATGGTTTACTGAGTGGGAAAGCAGAGAGGTGCAGCACAAGCAGTAGTAAAAGATAAGACACAGATTTGGTCCAGTCACGGATTCTAACAGGCTTCTTGCTGATGTGCTGCTATTTGTGGTTAGAATGTTTAAAGAGGAAAGTTTCTGCTCTAAGTTTCCAAAATCCAATATGACAGTTCCCTTAACGATCCACAGCCAAGAGCCCACCTGCAGTCTTCTCTGGTTACTAAACTTCACTCCAAAAATAACACACACACACACACACACACACACACACACACACAAACAATCTATGTCAGTGTTAAAATGTATCGACAAATACATACATTTAACACTGGACCACCAGTTGAGCCAGTTCACTATGTTAGGCTTCATGAAATCATGCAATTCAGTGAGCTCCAGATGTACAAAACAAAGGCTAAAAATGAAGACAAAAGTTCATAGCCTCTCTCCTCCAAGAAAAATGACTCTATTTAAAAATGCAGCTCTGCCTATAATACGACAAGGCCCAGGAGTTTAACGATATGGCACAGCTGGAGCACTCACTTATGTCCATAAATAAAGAAATAGCCTAGTCAAGAATTCAAAACAAATACGTTACATAAGTGAAAATAGATATCTAGTGCACTTGGAATATAAACAGCCTGAACTGCATGTGTGTTCTTTCCAAATGATTCTTATTTATGAGGCAATAATTGTTATTGCATAAATAATATGGAAAAGCACTGAAATTCATAATCTTGAATAAGGGGCACCACTAGGTAAGTGGTAACAATGGTTGAAGGTTTCCATACAAGTACTGCTAAACTGCCAATTAACCTTTTAACACAACCTTTTAACCCTTTTTCTATGTTATCGTTCTATTTATTTGCAAGTGTGATAAAATGATAACAAACTAAGAAAATATATATAACCATTATGAAGATTGAATTCCTGCATGTACTGTCACATTCCGAAGCAGAACATGATCACCTCCTTTAAAAAACTAGGCCAAACAGCAGTTTTTCAACATGATAACAACCCCAAATACGCCACCAAGATGACAAGTGCGGAAGTTGAAGCTAAAGGTCACCAAGTGGCCAATTATGTCTCCAAACCTAAACCCTATTGAGTACCCCAGTGGGGCATCCTCAAGCGTAATGTGGCAAAGCGTCAGGTGTCTAACATCCAACAGCTCCAAGACATTATTATGGAGAAGTGGAAGAGGATCCCTCAAATTTGTATAGTCCTATCAAGCTGACAAGCACATAAACATGATGAATGGGCCATTACGTGACTTTGCAATGTTTAATGTATATGTTAAAGGTAAACTCACCTTTGTTGCCAGCTACTTTTACAATAATAGCTGTATGTTGAGTTATTTGCAGAGGACAGAAGATATACTAATATAGGTAAAATCACAGAGCAGGGTCAGCAGTTCCTGAGACACAGGAGGGTGCACAGAGGTCATCAACTTCCTACAGAGTCAATAACTTCAGACCTTCAAACTTCATGTGGCCTTTAGGTTAACTCAAGAATAGTGCATAGAGATAGGCTTCCATGGCTGGGCAGCTGCATCCAAGCCTTACATTACCAAGTACAATACAAAGCATCGGATCAGACCACTGGACTTTAAAAAAGTGGAGACGTGTTCTCTAAAGTGATGAATCACTCTTCTCTGTCTGGCTATCTGACGGACGAGTTTGGATTTGGGTTCCCCAAAAATTCCCTTTAACAGACTCCTAAACCTTGTGGAAAGTCTATCCAGAAGTGTTAAAGCTGTTATAGCTGCAAAGGGTGGTAATAGCTGCTAAACCATATGGATTAGGAATTATATAATTTTTGGGGAACCCAAATCCAAATTCGTTCGTCAGATAGCCAGACATATATATATATATATATATATATATATATATATATATATATGTGTGTGTGTGTGTGTGTGTGTGGCTTGTGTGTTTATGTTTTTTACACATTCCTCTCTCACAGGTCTACAGATAATCCTTATTATCTGTCCTTAACAATACAAGATTCAACAAGTACAGTTTTTTGTCTAAAAAGAACATGAAAGCAATATAAAGCAATTTCCCTCTGGGATTAATAAAGTTCTTTGAATCATGAATCTTGAATCAAAAGTTAGGTTTCCAAAACTGTGTCTGAAAAAAAAAAGAATCTTGGTTTTAGAATGGCCTAGACAAAGAAGAATGGACCAAAAGTGGTCCAAAAATTACCAATGTAAGAGAGTGATAAATTCATACAGGATTGTGGATTGTGGATCTACAATCTATTGAGTCATGTGGGTACTTAGTATTGCCCACACATGTTTTTTTTTTTTTTGGTTTTATTTTTGTTAAATAAATGATGCCACGGTGAAAAAAAAAAGCTTTGTGTTGTTGCTCATATGAGGTTGTATTTGCCTAATAAGAAGATATTAAAATTTTGACACCTAGAGGTGTTGAGTACTTTTTGGCTTTTCCTTCATTCTCTGGTTCAACTTATCTCAAATGAATTTATATTGGGCGATTGTGGAGGCCGGGTCATCTGATGCAGCACTCCATCACTTTCCTTCTTGGACAAATAGTTTTTACGTAACCCAGAGGTGTGTTTGGGGTCATTGTACTGTTAAGTGTGGAACCCAAACACCATCACACATTCTCCATGCTTCAAAATAGAAACCAGAGATTCAGGAGACATCTGCTCACCCTCTCAACAGCAAACAAAGACATCTCAAAAATCTCAAATTTGGACTCATCAGACCAAAGGACAGTTTTCCACTGAACTGATCTAATATTCAATCCTTGTGTTTCTTGGCCAAAGAAAGTCTCTTCTGCTTGTTGTTCTTTCAAAGTGATGGTTTCTTTGCCCCAGTTCAACCATGAAGGTCTCTTCTGAACAGTGGATGTTGAGATACGTCTGCCGCTTGCACACCGATAAGCATTCATGTGGGCTCTAATCTGAGGTTTTGTAAATTATAAAAATAAACAAAAACCACTAAGGGAGAAGGTATGGCCAAACTTTTGACTAGTAGTGTGTGTGTTAATTTTTTTTCATTATTTAATTTAAAAAGTGAAACTATCATATATCATAGATTCACTATATGTTGTGAAATTAAAAAAGAAAAAAATAATTTTAATGATTACAGCTTATAGCTAATAAAATTGAAAATCCTGTATCTTAAAGTTACTATTTTTGTGCATGCATGGGGAAATCTGCTGACATGCCAGTTTGATGACATCGACAACCTCCAAACATAGGGTAACCCAAGGGAAGGGAAAAGTGTACTAGAAAAAAGTGCACAAGTAATGTGATGGTAGCAGGCTTGAGAAAATGATCAAGCAAAGCAGATTCAAGAACTTGTGAGAGCTTTGAGTGAAATGGAATAGAATGAGGCTGGATTCAGTGCATCAAGAGCCACCACACACTGATGTCTTCAGGAAATGCAACCATTGCACTCATAGTATCAAGCCACTCCTAAACCGGAGACAATATCAGAAGCATATTACCTTGGCTAAGAAGAAAATTAACTGGACTTTTGCTAATTGGTCTAAAGTCCTCTTTTTAGTTGAAAGTAAACTTTGCATTTCAAAGTTTTGAAAATAAAGGTCCCAGAGTCTGGAGGAAGCGTGGAGAGAAACAGAATCCAAGTTGCTTAAGGTCCGGTGTGAAGTTTTCATAGTCCGTGATGATTTGTGGCGCAGTGTCATTTGCTGGGGTTGTTCCATTATGTTATATGAAGTCCAAAGTCAATGTAGCCATTGGAATGTCAGAGTCCGGACTTAAATCTGATTGAGATGCTGCATGACCTTAAACAGGCCTTTTATGCTCAAAAACCCTTCAGTGTGGCTGAATTAAAACAATTCTCCAAAGAAGAGTGGGCCAAAATTCCTCACAGTGATGTGAAAGACCCATTGCTAGTTTTTCACAAATGCTGGATTGCATTTGTTGCTGCCAAGGGTGGCACAACCAGCTATTAGTTCTATCAATCCATCTAGAAACCTCTGTAGTCAAACTTGGGACTGTGGAAGGACCTCCAGTCAACACAAACACACACACACACTAGAGGCAATTTGGAAAATCCACTAAGCACTGGAACAACATGCAAACTCCATGCACACAGATGCTGTAATCTACGCTGGAGGTGCAAGGTGACAGTGCAAAAATGCATTTGGTATTTACTCAAGGTATCTTTGTTTAATATTTACATTTGTTTAGTAAGTGTAACAAATATGCCAAAAAAACAAAAGTTTGAAGAAAATACTTTTTCACAGCACTATACTAGTCAAAACGTACTTTTCTTGACCGCATATTATAATCCACATTATGCAGTCTTTCTATTCCTGCATTTTATCTACTCCCTGAAGCACAGTATGATTATTTATCTTTCTCTCACACACTCTCAGACTCATGTGAATGAATGACTAGGCAGCTCAGCAGCACTGTGAAGTGAGCCACAGGGAAAGACAGAGAGGAACGGCACTGAGAGATAATGTCCTGTTATCTGTTTATCCCTGGCATCTTCTTGAAACAGGAGACAGGATTTCTTCTTATCTCTTCAATTGCTTTTTTTCAACACATTATGTTCTCTCTAACACTGTCAAGCATCTGAGATCAGTTTAAGCCTTTGACAATGCAACACTTAATCCATGAAGTTAGGTTATATAATGAATTATGAGTCTTGAGAGCATCTGCTGCTTTCATTGTTTAGTGTGCTCACAGTGATCCTGACTTAACGTACTATCTACAGTAAACATTTCAGCTGTTTTGTTTCTTTCTTTTCTTTTTTTTTTATTATGCATTCTTAGCTGTCTCTGAGCAACTTTTCATGTATGGCTTCTCAAACTCCAGAGCAAACTTGTTTATTGTTTTCAGTTATGAGTTATGTTGCACAAACACTCATAGTTAGCCTCAAAACATGTCAAATAATTGCATCACTAATTAAAGCCAACATAGTAAAAGAGAATGCTGAATTAGAGCTTGGCATTTAGGACATGTGTCTAAATTCCATAATAATAATAATAATAATAATAATAATAAAACTGTATATAGTACATGCATACATTTATAGAATGTTGCTGTTTAACTCAGTGAAACAAGTCATTTTGTGCATCGAATCAATAGAAACAATACTGCAAAGAGGTTTGTTCAACATTTATGGAATGAGTCTCTAGTGGCAGCACATTTGTAATTAGCAGTGAAGATGATGTGGTAACTTTCAATTTTTCACCATGGGGCTGCGTATTATTATGTTGCCTTATTAACATTAAGAGAGACTAGTGAAGGAACTGATATTCGTTGCTGTTATGATGTAAGTCATAACAAAGGCTAACTTGTCAATTTGATGTTCTACAACAGCAAGCATAATCATTTAATTCTTTAATAAATAGAATTTGTAATCAATGCCAAATTGCTGTGGATTTATATTTTTATAAATATTAAACATTTTGACACTTAAGTACTTAACGGTCCAGAGCAATGGAGAGTGTGGAAAGGAGGTGAAGAGGCGGGTACAGGCAGGTTGGAATGGGTGGAGAAAAGTTTCAGGTGTGTTGTGCGATAAAAGAGTATCAGCGAGAATGAAAGGAAAGGTGTACAGGACAGTGGTGAGACCAGTGATGCTCTACGGCTTAGAGACAGTGGCGCTGAAGAAAAGACAGGAGGCAGAGTTGGAGAGAGCAGAGCTGAAGATGTTGAGGTTCTCCTTGGGAGTGACAAGGATGGATAGGATCAAGAATGAGTTCATCAGAGGGACAACCCATGTTAGATGTTTTGGAGATAAAGTCAGAGAGGCCAGATTGAGGTGGTTTGGACATGTTCAGAGGAGAGATTGTGAATATATCGGTAGAAGGATGCTGAGGTTGGAACTGCCAGGCAGGAGGTCTAGAGGAAGACCAAAGAGGAGATTTATGGATGCAGTGAGAGAGAAGAGGAGGCAGAGGATAGGGTTAGATGGAGGCAGATGATTCGCTCTAGCGACCCCTGAAAAGGAACAGCCGAAAGACAAAAAAGAAGAAACATTTTGACACTGTTATTGGAACATAACTGGAATGCTTACTGTTATGTTTCTTACATTTTTTTTTTTTTTTTTGCAAATGTTGTGTTTCATTACCTGCATCTGGAATTAGAAATCAAGCAAAGTTCCACCAGGATTCCTTGGAGAGTTGATGGTCCCTCAATTCACACCAGAACATGAAGTTGAGGAACCTGTGAGGCTTCAAACCCCTTCTTGAATCTTAGGATCAAACTATAGGAGTTGAATAGATATCATGAAATTACAGAGAAGGCAGCAGAGTGGCTTAGTGGTTAGCGTTGTCGCCTTGCACCTCCATGGTTGTGGGTTTGAGCCCTGCCTCAGGTCTGTGTGCATGGAGTCTGCATTTTCTCCCTGTGCTAATTAGAGTTTCCAAATTGCCTGCAGTGTTGTGTGTGTGATGATAGACTGTATTTGGAGTTTCAATTTTGTTTTTGGTTACAGGATTTGAACGCCACACTGTTTTTCACCAGCAGGGGGCGATATTATATAAGGTTTATCAGTGAGCTAGGTGTGGACAAGCTGTTCTGGGTAAGCAGGTTAAAACACATTTAGACAACTAGCTGTAGTCATTAAATTAATAATAAAAAGTATATTAAAAAACAAAAGTTAAATAAAATACATCATATCTAAACATGGTAATAAGAAATAATTTGCCTAAGAAAGAAAACAATAGATCTGTGTCCAACCTGCTAAAAATATTTAAATACCACATATAATAACATGTGAGGTTATAATCATCTGATTTACTGAAATACAGATTTAATCCTTATTTTGTCATGTCAAATTTTGTCATTAAACACAATAGGCTGATCTTCCTGAAGGAGAGGTCAGATTATACCTTTGCAATTATTGACTTTTGTTTATCATTAGTTGAATATATATTTAAAATAAAATAAAATAAAACAAAAAAGTACATAATATAACCTTTTTCCAATCTCAATACCTCCTAAAGCAATTGCTTAATACAATTCACATATGGCTAGAATGAAGCATTGTGTTGTTATTTCATATAATGTTTTAGACGTGGCTTCATGAATACATTCATAAATCTTAATAAAGGCAATTCAATACTATATTTATTTTCTCCTTACCATTGTTTTAAATCCTGTATTGCAAATCAGAGATCTGTACTTTGGGCATATAGGGACATCTAGTGGCTATGAATATTCAAAACCATCCAGTGTTTATTGTGCATAGTCATTTTGGACACACATGGACAGATCTCCCAATTATTTCCCACTTGTCCGTTATAACACACAACAGATTATCAATATTTTTTGATAGGATGAGCAACAAAGTGTGGTTTGACATGCTGTGCGTTTTGTCATGCTTTTCTTACCACCATTATGTTAAAGTATGGCTATTTTAGTTAATGTAGTTTTATTGTCAGCTTGAACTAATCTGTCAATTCTCCTCTAACCTAACGAGGTCATATTTTCCTCATTCTACTGATTGATGTGGACATTAAAGGAAGCTCTTAACCTGCCTCTAATCTGCCAAATATTGGGTAGGTCCCCCTTGCACCAACAGCTCTGACCCATCAGGGAACGGACTCCTAAAGACCTCTGAAGTTGTGCTGTGATATCTGCTACCAAGACATTAACAGCAGATTCTTAAACTTCTGTAAGTTGCAAGGTGGGGCCTCCATAAATTGGAGGATCTATTTGTGTCCAGCACATCATTCAGATACACTCGATCAGAGCAAAATCTGAGAAATTCAGAGGCCAAGCCAAAAACTTTATCTTTTAATCATGTTTCTTAAACCATTCCTGAACAATATTTGCAGTTCGGTAAGGAGCGTTATCTTGTTTAAAAAAAAAAGAAACCCATTGACAACTGCTAGAAAATACAGTACATTTGAAAAAGTAAAAAGATCAAGGAAAATGTGACTAATTAGACCTATTAGACCTTATTAGACCTTATTAGACTGTAGGTGTTTACATGATGGACCGCATATGGACACTCTGACCGATCTGCAGCTCTGCTGATGCCTTTCTATCTTAGCCTTTTCAGCAATTTGTGGTCTAGTGGATCTTCTGTGAGGTTGGACCAGACAGGCAAGCCATCGCTCGTGATGCGTAGGGCACATCAATGAGTAGTGGGCATCCATGACTTGGGCGCTAATGCATCAGTTCTCCTTTCTTGGACCACTTTTGTAGGTATTAACCACTGTACACCAGGAACACCCCACAAGACCTACCTTTTTGGAGACCTGGTCATCTAGCCATCACAATTTGTCAAAGTTGTTCCTTATGCTTGCTCATTTTTTCTTCTTCCAACATGGCAACTTTAAGAATTATCTGCTTACTTGCACACACACATGCACACATGCACCCGAAACTTTTTTTAAGGGTCCCAAGAAAGCAATAAACCAACACCTCCAGCTTTATCTCAAACACACAGCAGAAATCACATTTCTTTTTTTTACTGCTTTAAGCTTTTTTTAAGCTTTCCAAATCAGTAAGGATCTACTAGGCTACATTGATTCTAACCAAACATGGTTAACAGAAAGATTGAAACAAAGCAATTAAAGATTTAACTGTGTAAATTGTACTTTGTTTGGACAATGTGTACTCAGCTTCCTGCCGAAGGTACTGGGGATGAGGGGTTGTTTGAAGGGGACAAGAGGTGAAGGTTGAGTAAGCAATCCACTTTATTTACGTTTTCTATTTTATCTGTGCCTGTACAACACAAAGTATACCAGCTTAACCTCCAAAACATACACCATGTAATAGCTATATTAATTAGTTTTTTTTATTATTTTATTGTAGTGTTAATATATTTTGATTTAAATAATACTTCTACATTTTTTTTAAGTCTGTCAACTATACTGTATATACATTTGACCTTTAAGCAATGTTACAATATATATGAGAGCAACAACCTGCATGAATTTTTAAAGGAGGAAAGTAGTGCAAACAACAGCTTTATGTACCTGACATTTATCTTGAAGATGATCTGAAGCCTTGAGGGGAAGTTCTCTTCAATAGATTGCTTTAGATTTATATGTAGTGCACTGTATCATTTTGCTAACACCTAAGGCACAAGTATATCTTGACACACTTTCATTTTGCCTCCATCAAACCTTGGGAATATGATGAAAAAGCACTAAGGCTGCTGATGTCCTTATGATCAGGGCAGCTGTTACAATGCTCATGGTCATAAAAAAAGGCAGGTTTTTTTTGTTTGTTTAATTTACTGTGAATTTCTCAGAAAATAGCACCATCATATTTTAGTTGTTGATAATAAGTGTTTTTACTTATTTGTTAAGTTACTGATCACTGTCTAAATTACCCACTGATATACTGTAGACACAACTGACCAACTATAAACCTGTTCCTTTAATTAATATTTAACCATCTTTATAATGCATAGCAGCGGCATATGATGGCTTAGTGGTAGGCACTGTTGCCTTGCACCTCCAGGTCCTGGGTTTGATCCCTGCATGGGGTCTGTGTGCATGGAGTTTGCATGTTTTCCCCATTCTTTGTGTGTTTCCTCTGGGTTATCCGGGTTTCCTCAGTCCAAAATCATGCAGATTAGGCTAAATGCCATTTCCTAATTGCCCGAAGTGTGTGAAAGTGCGTGTGAGTGTGGCCCGGAGGTGCTTACACAGTCATACAAATCGAAACAAATGCAATGATCACCATTGGCCTCCACAGTTCCTAGTTGGACTACAGAGGTTCCTAGATAGATGAATAATGCATGGAATGCTGTAGATACAAGTCAAGATCTTTTATTAAAATCAAATGACAGAACTCTATTTAAAAAAATCTCAAAAAGTGACCATCGCATTGTTGTTGGTATTAGAGCAGCTGGTTTGAGTATCTAGAAAAAAAAAACCTTGCTGATCTTCTGAGTCTACAGAATGGTGTGGAAAAAGAAAAAAACATCCAGTGAATGGCATTTTTGCTGACAAAAACAGCAGATCAACAGACTTGTTTAAGTTGACAAGAAGGCTATGGTAAAAGTAACCATAATTTACATCCATGGGAAGCAGACAAGCATCTCCGAATGCACCAGCTTACACATCTTTTTTTACTACTCTGCATGAACACACTATTTAAAAAACTCATCCAACTGGCTTTAGATATCTGTAGGGGGTCCAAGGCTGAAGTGTCTGTTACAGTTATAACCTGAAGGTTGAGATATTGTAAATCTCTGCATATGTATGAAATTCCCAAAAGGGTAGTAACAAGAAACTTTATTCAAGTACTGCACTTAGTCACTTTTTAGACTTTTAATAAAGGTTAAATTGTCTAAGTGTTAAATACTTATTTAGATATAACTTGTATAATCCGCTACATCACATTATTCTTATCCTTGTAGTTTTCCTTTGCAAGTGTTTGCTCAATGTTAGTTTCAGAGCTATATATTTTTAACAATCACATGATTTATGCTCTCTAGCAAACGGAAGCCTTTTTTTCTTATTAGTCTCAATTGTTTTTTTTTATGACCAGACAGCTATTTAGTCCCAGTTCAGTTAATTTTGTGCTTGGGAATGTTATTACTTTCACTATAAAAACATAGGTGTCATTGCTACTGTTGATTTTTTTTTTTTTTTTTTTTTTTACAATGAAACTTAATCAAATGGTTTGGTTATTGATGATTTTTTTCTAATGACATTATTTTTGTGAAGTTGATGGTTCAGAACTATCCTTCCAGGTTTTAATCATGCACCGTAACTTAATTTATGTAATGCTGGTCAATTGACCCTTCTTAAACACAGTAGCATCTTCTTCATGACCAAAGGAAATGTCTTTAAACTTTGTTTATCATATGGGAAGATAACTACTTCAATTAGGATTTTGTTTTTAGCTAAAACATAATATCCAATGCTGTATTTACCTAATCAAAGGCACTGAAGTATTTGCTTATTTAAATCCAAACGGTTACTTTCTTGGACCAGGCTGTGTACTTTCCTTGGCTTTGGTCTGGACAACAGTCCAACATTTAATATCTGCGGTTATACGGAATGCAGGACAAGATTAAGACAACTTTTACGCTTAATAATAATGATAATGATAATAATAATAATAATAATAATAATAATAATAATTATTATTATTATTATTATTATTATTATTATTATACATTTATTACAGTAACAGATGCTGAAAATACAGTATCGTTTGATTCACTGCACCATTATGGACAGGGTCTTCATTTCTTCACACTTAAAGGTATACACAACATTTCATTATCATTAGTAAAACCTGGGACTAGTCTAGGAAAAATAACTAAGTGACTAGAAAATAGGGACAGAGCTTCAGTCACTAAGATGTCTCAAGAGGCGATGTTGCAATATGATCATTGACTCAAGTAAGATCTACATTTATTGTTTACATATTTACATAGATGGATTATAAACATTTATTAAAAGGATAATGCACATTTTTGCTGTCATGACTTGCCTCAACGTGTCCCTAAAAAATAAAGATAACAAATAAAAATAACCATGTATGATGCACATTATCAAGTCAAGAGCTTTATTCATTACCAAAACATCAAAATGGGGAATTTATTGATCATCATCAGAAAAACATCAGGTGCCTGATTGTGCATGAAAATCAGGTCATAGGAGAATTGCCATATTAAGGGTTTTGTAACTCTAAGCACCAGTTGTTTAAGTGATTTGATCACACATGGCAATATCATGCGAAAAGGACTGCTAAATCTTGATGGCCAGCTGTTTTAATGCTTACGACCATAAGAAAAATTATTGTGCAAACTTTTACTTATATACTTTGAATTCTAAAGTGGTCAACCTTTTGACGAAACAGTAATTCATCCTTACTAGAAATAAAAGAAAGATGACTTGAGGATGATTTGATTTTGTTAATATAAAGAAACTGATCATGATCTATGACCTACTGACAATTTCTGTACAATTTATTTGTTCATTATTTAATCATCAGCTGCACTTTGTATAAAATGCTTTATTATTTTATTACATGCCTGGAAAGAATATGCCTAATGATATCTCAATGTTATTTACAATTTGTTATTTATAACAAGGACAATAAAGCTTAAATTGAATTGAATTGAATTGAATTGGATTGAAATGCTGCATTTACAGGTCAAGAGATACTTGGGAAAAAATCATATACAGAAAATGACATGGCATGGTTGCTAGTGCCAGACCAGCTGGTACAGCTGGAACAGTATAGTTGAAGGGTCAGGGTAGCTCCATGGTTAAGTTGTTAGACAATCTCAGGTTTAAACCACAGTGTCCACTGTTGGGCTCTTGAGCAAGGCTCCTAACCTTCAACTATACCCAACAAATGCAAAGAACACTTTGAAAATGGATAAGAGAGATCAAAGGAAAACAGCAAAATTGACAAGAAAACTATGCCAGCAAATAAATAAATCAATAAAAAATAACACTCTTTACATCCATGTTGAGCAGAAAATCATCTCACAATGCATACAGTACCGCATTGAAACTTAAGGTGGAGGGGCTACAACAGCAGCAGATAGAAACAGGTAGTTGCACTTATTTCAGCCAAGAACAGTAAAGAGAAGTTGAAAATCAAAATCAGACCAGGTGATGTTATTCTTCTGTTTACTATGCTTAACCTTAACTTCGCTCACTATATATACAGTGAGATTAATCACAGAAAGGAAATGTTACATTTACGTAAATATATGCAGTATTTAATTGGACTTTTTATTTAAGTCCAATTAAATAAAAATCTGAAGAAACAGTTGGAATCAAATACTAGAAAAATAATAATAATAATAATAATAATGACACTGATCTCACATTTTGTGAATCCCAGGAAACCCTTCTCGTTGTCGTAAACTGTGCCAATCAAAACTTGTCCAGTGACTGTATTAAAATGTGGCCTGTAGGCTGCTGTATGGAATTACATAAAGCTCCGACTCTGACGATCTCAGATGACGTGTTCACGAAACTTTGCGGTGGCAAAGTGTTTTTAAGAAAAGGCTTGAAGGTGAGGATCTTCTTTCAGCAGCCATCAGCGCTCCATTTTACTGTATGATTAATTATAGCTCGTTAGTAAACTGCCTGCTTGTGTTACACCGCTGTGAAAGATCAAGTCCTCCAGTTTAGCTTAAAGGCCGAGGGACTGGCTTCGGATTTTTCGGCTTGATACTACGTTCGATTTTTACTCTCAAAGACCTCACATGACACCTAAAGGAGGAGTGGGCAATTAACAGTCATTACCTCATCAAAAAACTGGACAGCATGATAAAGAAGAAAAAAAAACTGAACTCATGCTATAAAGGAGGTTCAAGTGCCGCCGGTGCAAGGAACCCACAAAGCAGTGTCGGCGTCACACGCAAAAGCTATAGCCTTTTAATAATAATAATAATAATAATAATAAAAAAGATTCTATTATTGTAGGCTATATAAATATATTGTGGAAATCCGCATTTAAAATGATCAATTACTTATGCTGGAGAATCAACGTGTGTAACCTTAATAATTATAATAATTATTTTTTTACGTATTTTTATAGAATTGCCTCATTTTGAGATAAGTATTTAAATAAAAATAGAAAACTTTATAGAAAAGCATCCCAGTACATAAATTAGTGTTTGTTCTTACTGTTGCTACTTCTTTTATTTGTCAAAAAAATTAAATAAAAATAAAACAAATTACAACAAAATATAAAAGTTATGTGAAAATCATTCGCAAGGTATTTAAAGTTATTTTACCAATTACAGATATACAGGGGGGAAATGGATACAAATGATCAAGTTATGTGCGGAAGAGTTGGCAGCAAAGAGTTAGGGGGAAGGGGGAGAGAGAGAGAGAGAGAGAGAGAGAGAGAGCAATCCTTTCAAGGAAAAGAAGACGAACACAGGTGGAACTAAAAACGCTGAAAATTGAAACAATCGGCCTGTCTATTGTATTAAGCTACAGAATGCTGTTATAAACTCCTGCTGAATACATTTTGTACTTAGCACAAAATAAAAGAAAGCGATTTGGCGAAAATAAAAATAAAATTATATCAATAATTGTAATTGACTAGATAAATCACTGTGGTGCCCTTAGGTTTTTCATTGACCCACTGATGTTATTTACAGTGTAGCTCTATTTATAACACACTGTAGAGCTGATTATTCTTTGAGAAGTTGGGGGCGGGCCGGGGGCTGGGGGAGCTGAGCACATTCTACAGTAAGGCAGATTTCTTGTACATGTTATTTACATAATATGGTTTACCAGATAAACAATTTTAAAACATTTTTTATTCTCCTCAGATCCCAGATATTATCCAAACTATACTGTTTATTTGCTGCACAAAAAAAACCTGTATATCTAAACATATCCAGACATAAAGAAACATGTTTAATGAACAAAATGTATTAATTTGCTCTTAGAGTTAAGACATTTTAATGGTGGTCCTTAGGACCGGTAAGGCACCTTAAATCCACAGTCCGCAAAGTGTGTTCCGTGAAGCACAGCAAGGTGATAAAGAAAAGGTAATATCTTTTTTTCTTGGTGAAAAAAGGAACCCTTTACCATAATATGTATTATTGCTGTCGTGTAGCTTTTAGTCTTCTGGACTAGTCACATAAATTGAATCCATAATGGCTTAATCCACACGTCACACTTCAACAATTCGACTCAATACAATGTCAAATAAAAACACATTGTGGACAAGTTCGAGTCATCTTGATGTTTGAGTTTCACAAAAGCATCACAACGTTAGGAGGGTCTTAACTGGGTGAAACACATGGGTGTTTAGTGTTATCCTGCTCCTTTATCTGGGAAGCTCATGCCAGAATACCATTGCACAGGTGAAAATAATGGGCATAATACAGGTATATTTTATATACATAAAGAATATATATATAAAAAATAATAATAATAATAATAATAATAATTCCGCCCACTCCTTCGCTATTTTAAGTCACACTGTAGTTTTAGGAATATTGTGATTATATGCGAGAGCGACGTGTTTGGTGGGTTTGTTGTTGAGAGTGTGTATAATTACTCTAATTCCAGACCTCACATAATTTGCACACACAAACGCACGCGCGTGTATGTATTCGAAGGGTCATTAAAGGAGACGGGAGGGGGGGGGGGGGGGGTAAAGAGTCTGGTCGTCTCAACCTCAGCCATGCATTGCGAGCTTTGGCGCCGCAACCTCTTCAGCGACAACATCAGGTGTTGGGTTTCTGTTTGTTGTGCTCTGTGCGTGTTCACTACAGGCCTAATAGACGCGCTAGAGGTCGGGTCCGGCGTCACTCACACACTGATGGAATTAACACCCAATAAGGCAGCACAGCTTTAACACCAAGACCCTGAGTGGCGAGCCAATTATTTCCCACATTAATGGCCGGTTAGATCATTCATTTTTGTTCAGATCGCCTATAAGACGCTAAAATTAAACCATCCACAATTAACTAGATATTAATTAAAATAATAAAAAGAAAAAAAGTATCGATTATAGAGTTATACTTATACCCTAATCGTTTTAAACACTCTTTCTCATCCTCTTTCTACCACTACTACTACTACCACTACTACTACTACTACTACTACTACTAATAATAATAATAATACTTTCCATTAATGCATCGCATTTCTAACACATTTAAGGTTGCTATAGACGGTTTTAACCCGTATTCTTTAATTCTTAGTTGTTTTTATATAATGGCAAATTTAAAATAGGACTTGCATAAACAAATAAATAACTAAATGAATAAATAAATAAATAAATAAATAAATAAATGATATCCCCTCAGGCTTTATTTGACAAACAATTTCTATTATTATATGTATTTAATACATTATTTAAATATGAACCATAATATTTTACCATAATATTTACTGGAGCCAGGACATTCCTTTTACTTCTTAACTTTCTAATCTACTACAGTACATATTTAGATCATTAGATTCCAGTTGATATTATATATCACTTTGAGAACGCAATCGGAAAACCACAGAACTCTTATAGACTTATTATTAAGTATATGACTACATACAGAGGGGCTAAAAACGGATACACACTTTTTTCACAATATAAAAAATATATGCATTAGAAAATCTATTCGTAATTTTAAATAAATATTAAATAGTGCGACTACTGACATATTTAGAGGAAACGCAATACTACACATTGCTGCCATAATAAAAATTTTCAATTAAGGCATATAACAACTGTTGAAGTGTATTATTAAAAAAATATTTTGGGCCCCCTATATATTAGGAAATAGTTAATAATGGTTAATAATTGTTAATAATGGTTAGGTATTAACTTGAGAAACTGCTAAACCTTTTAAGAGTGAGGAACAAGTAATACGTATACGCTTTTACACACACACACACACACACACAGACACACACACACACACAAATAAAACGTGCACCTTGTACAGTACCTTCCAAAAAACGCTTTTCAGTTTTGGAAAGTCTGCGTCTATAAATTGCATGTATAGCATAATTAGTTATATTATAGAAGGTTGCACATGATCACACAAATGGCCACATAAATGCGATTAAACCTGGAAAATAAAGAAAACACTGCGTCCAACTGACTGTGGTGAATCACTGTTGCGCACTGTTGCGAGGCATTAAGTGGGAGGGGTCACCATCATCGGAAGAAAAACAGACATAAGAGTGAACTTCCCAACAAGAACCTGCTAATGGCACTTGGCAGAGGTGTGAGCTAAGACTCGACAACTGTACACTCCGGAACCTCATGCAGCTCTTATCCCAGGAGGGACATTGACATAAAATTCGCTTTTGAAATCGCCACGTCTTGGCGCGTTTATTTTACGCACGGCTGCGTCAAGGCTATTTGTGCAGCGCGCTTTCCAGGGCCTGTTCAGCCCCGATCCTGACTCTGTGTGTGCACGATGCTTGCCAGCCCGGTCACCTCGACGCCTTTCTCGGTTAAGGATATCTTAAACCTGGAACAGCAGCATGTGTTTACGCAGCAGGGGTTTTCGGGCCCAGAGCAGGACGCCGCTCCGCTCCAGTCTTTGCAGTTTCAGTGCATGCACAGCGCACTCAGTCGGAGCCTGGAGCTGCTTTACAGCCCGGACAAACCCGCCTTCAGTCCCGGGGAACAGAGTAAATGCCCGCTAAGTGCAGATGACTTCGGCTCCTGCGGCTCTCCGACAGAAGAGGAGACAGATCATCAACGCTCTAATTCAGGTAAAAATTTTATGCAGTTAACGCTGGATTGATATCACTAAATTATCAATTAAAATAGATACCACAACGGTTAATTTGTGTCCACATGTGTGTGGGTTTTTTCTTTAAATCTGATGAGTGCATGAGTACTGTGTACTTTTAATCTATCTATCTATCTATCTATCTATCTATCTATCTATCTATCTATCATAAATAGATGTTGAAGTTTTCCAGCTAAAACCTATATAATAAAGGTAGAAAATATAATGGCACCACCAAAGTAGAGTTATACAGTTTGATCATTTTTTTTATAATTTCGTAGGGTGTATGTGTTATTAAAATTATGTCATGTTATGTATAACACCACATTTATAAGTATAGATAAACGTATTCCTTAACTGTGCTTATTAATTCGTTTAGATATGTATAAACACTTTCTGTCAGTGGTTCTCAAACTAGGTTCTGGGAAGTCGCTGGGGTTGGTTATTTATTTATTTAGTTAGTTAGTTAGTTAGTTAGTTAGTTAGTAAGTTATGGAAATAAAAATCATGGACAGCAAGCACTCTCATATTACTGTTATATATCTTTTATAACTGTTTATTATATTTCAGTGTCTAAATGCCACTTGAATTAAATAGACTTAAAATTATAACATGACTAACGAGTTTATTTTTACACCAATAAATAAATAAATAAATAAGAGAAAGAAAGTGTGTGTGTGTGTGTGAGAGAGAGAGAGAGAGAGAGAGAGAGACTTGTTGCATTTTTTTTCTCAGTTGAAATTTTTTAAACTACTACTACTACTACTACTACTACTACTAATAATAATAATAATAATAATAATCACCTATTTTAACCAAGAAAAAGGTTTTAAAAATTACCTGCAAGTTGGTGCATATTTTTAGTCCTAATAATCATTTTCGAATTCGCCCATTTCCTAATCCTAAACTGAATAATAATAATAATAATAATAATAATAATGATAATAATAATAATGTGATGTGAGCTTAGATGTAACTGTGGTTTACCTAAAACGGCTGACTACATAGCATTTCATTCAAATCTTTTTATATTTTTAGCTGTCCAGGTTTTGTTTATACATTTAAAGTTTTTATAAAGCTCTAACAGCTGCAATCGCTAAATATGATACTACTGATTTGAATAATGTGTTAAATACATAAATAGTTGTATTATAATGAACCCACTTTAAAAATACTACTAAACTGTACATTTTCAAGTCACTGGGGTGGTACTCTCAACATATGGATCTTTTTCCTGGTAAGGTGGATATACAGTAATGCGCCTTAATTACTCCTGAGACCCGGACTCTATACTGTTATGTACATTGCAATTTATACTGATTGTTTCTCTTTATTCATAGCTGATAACTATAGATGTAATTAATGTCTTCAATCTGGAAGAATTCTGGCAAAAAAAATTATACCGAACAGTCCTCATATAAAGATGATACAAGAAAATATATACAGACAATGAAGTCTGGAGAAAATGTCATGTCCTCAAAGAGGTTAAAATGATTTAATGTACATTCGTGGACTGTAATAAGATTTTAGAGTAAAGCTTTAAGTGTCCTTTTAGAGATATAGGACAGCTAATATGAAGATAAAATGAGTAGGGTAGTGAAATAAATTTGACACTGAATCCCTTCTGTGTGTGTGTGTGTGTGTGTGTGTTCATCCCACATGTGAGCTTGTAGAAACTCTGAACACAAAGTAACGTGCTAATTTTGTTTGTTTGTTTCGTAAAACAGGTGCATGTGAAATAGAGGAGTCGAGCTGCACTGACAGTAAAGCGGAAGACGCTCCGGGAGACAGGTCGAAGCCGCGCTCTCGCCGGAAACCGCGCGTGCTCTTCTCCCAGACTCAGGTGTTCGAGCTGGAGCGGCGTTTCAAGCAGCAGCGCTACCTGTCCGCGCCGGAGAGAGAGCAGCTCGCCGCCGTGCTCAAGCTCACCTCCACACAGGTCAAGATCTGGTTTCAGAACAGGAGGTACAAGTGCAAGCGGCAGAGACAGGATAAAAGCTTGGAGCTGGCCGGTCACCCGCTGCCCCCGCGCAGAGTGGCGGTTCCGGTGTTAGTGCGAGACGGAAAGCCGTGTCTCGGCGGAAGCCATGCACCGCCCTATAACGTCGCAGTCGGCTCGTATCCGTACAACAACTACTATAACAGTTACGGAAATACTCCTTACGCCTGTAACTTTAGCGGGATGCCTTCGTTCACCACCAACAGCACGCAAATCCCTAATCACATAGTAGATATGAACCTCAGCATGGGCGGTGCTGATGGAGCTCTCGGCCAGCAAGGACACTTTCAGACCACCTTAACCGGAATCAGAGCTTGGTGAAGAGAATGTTCGGAGGGGAAAAAAAGACTCGAATCTGACATTCACAATGACATGTGATTTGACTGAGCTGGGACTGAGCTAGTTCGCCAAAAATGCATCGTAGATATCACTATGATCATGGACCACACAGATAAAAAAAATCCCTGCAGTTTCCAGAAGAAGATATTGTAAAGCGTGATTAAAAGTCAATTTACCACTGTATATCCATCAACCCTCTGTGTGTTAAATAATTATGAAGATTATTTTGTGAATCACTTAAAGACACTAACTCCAAGATGACTAAATCCTGACCATGTTTTTTTGGAAAGAAGATAGACTTGAACTAGCACCGGTGATTTTATGTGCAAATGTTTTTTTTTTTTTTTTTGTATTTGTGTATATGTTCTTCATCTAAACATAAAAAAAAATAAAATACACTTCTTATTAAGACTTATTAAATATATGTTTATATTTACATTGCCTTTTTACAGTAGGGAGTAAAAGAAAAGTTATTTCTTTTCCTTTCTTTTCATTTCTTTCTTTTTTTTTTTGGCTTGCAGCTCACGCTCCAGGTGTGTATTTGAAAACAGGCAAAAGTATTTTATTTATTTATTCATTAGAACTACTGGGAAAGAAGAGCAGATACTAATTTTGACATTTTAAAAATATGAGTAAACAAAACGTCGGCATTTCGGAAAATTATAGCACATTAAAAAATACATATTTATTCAGAAAACTAAAAACTAAAATTCACGTGGCATTTGAAAATCACAAACCTGTACAATTGCCCTTAAATAATCGTTTTTAAAAACGTTTTAGAGGAATAATTATTTTGTTCTGTATTCTAGAATAAATCTGACATTATAATAATTAAAGCTAACGTTAAGTTACTGATCCCTGGCATTTAGTTTAGCATAATGAGGATACAAGTTAGGAATAATTCTACTCCATATTGTTTGGGGTATAAATATTATTTTTATTGAATACATAGTTAAACTTTATGAGAAGTACACGGCATTTTTATTGAAGTCTTAAAATATGTTGCTGACCTGTGAATTTAGAAGAATGGTAAAATAATTTTATAGGCCTAACTTATAGGTAGGAAGTATGACATTTCTCACTCAAAAAATATTTACATGTAATAATATAGGCATAGACTATATTTAATAATATAGATGAATATATAACAAAATGAACAGAAAATATATATGTAATTCTGCCTATAAACACCAAGCTATAGTTTTTTTTTGTGTGTGATTCGCTGTTTTCTACACAAAATCATATGTAGAAACCGTTTATTTTGAAAGAGGGTCACACATGTTATTAGTAAAACTGAGTAAATGGGAGTGTGTATTAAAAATACGGCGGTGAATGGATTTGAACGTAAATAATAATCTTTGAGAATGAAAAAAAATTGATTACCACATTTTTTGTTTTTATGGTCTACTGACACAAAATTACTGCACATTTAACTTTTACAGATGCTGTTGAATTAGGCAATTTAGATTACTTTTTCAGTTTAAAATTTAAAATGATTTAATTTCAACTGTATTCAGTTTAGATTTTCACGTGTTACTATGTGGGTTTGAGTTATATTAAGATTTCAAGACACTTTGGTGTCCCTTTAAAGTTCTAAAGGTTCTTAAAAACAATGTCTATAATAAAAATAATAATGATTCTAGCCCTGTATTTTGATGCAAAATTCTTCGAATCATGATCGTATTGTTAATTTAAGCATTTTTGTTTCGTTTAATCGCATTCACACGGTATTCATTTTTAATTTACTGAGAAAGCTTTTGAATTATTCACTTCGGTCCACCACCTGTAATCTAGACCTATTAAAAACACCATAGCTGTTAACGCAACACTTACAGACCTAATAGCCTAATAAAGTTGGTTAGTTGCTGACAGATTGGTTGGCTGTGCGCACTGTAAAACATCTAATGGTATCAGTTCAATTAGGTCTAATCTCCTGGATCTTAATGCGGCGCGATGAGCTTGTCATTGGAGTCCCATTAGGCAAACAGATAACGCAGAAGCACTGGGCTGATAAGACAGAAAAGACCTGAGAGTAAACAGAGGAGCAGACACATCGGCACTGCATGGCTCACACCACCGGACACACCGCCGGCAGCCACCAGAACACCACACACACACACACACACACACACGCAGCAGCAGTCTGTATCACCTTCACCTGCACAATTAATATAGCATTGTACTTTTACTTTGAGTTTAAAACTCTTAGACTCTGAGTTTAACTTTGAAGTTTTGAGTAACGTTGCATTTCATTCACTTGCTATTTGAAATGTTTATAATGTAACAAATCTCGGCGTACTTGGAAATAGAGCGATGCTTGCAACCGAAGCGATGAATTATGTCATCATCTACTATCGTATTATCTACTGCTCATTTAGTATCACACTTTTAAAATAGTTTTAAACGTTTGGCAAACATGTATTGGCCCATTTTTACAAGTACAAAATGTGACATAAATCTACCATACACATTCTTGGATTCTTCATACACTTAATTTTTTTATTCCCAAACTACACCAGCTAACCACAACCAGATACCAGATAATAAACCAGATATACAAACATGATAATGTAAGCAGTTTTCTGTGTGCTCAGTTTAATGAATTTTTTTGTTATGCCTGATTTCTAATCATCGCAGAACATCAATTACATGAAGATAATGGCATAGTAAACAAAGTTAAATAATTGACATATAATTGACCAAAATAAATATATATATATATACACACACACAGACTAACATACATATACACATATATTACATATATAAATATTTGATATATTACATATATCAAATTATGTCTATATTTGGTATATCTAAAGCAGCTTATTAGATAGGGCTCTGACTCGCTTAACAATTATAGAATACTGTCTATCTGTAGTATATATATATATATATATATATATATCTAGAGATGATTATTAGATCTGGAACACTGACTATAGGTCTACAAATATAGAATTGTCCATGTGTAGTAGATCTAAAGCAGTTTTATTAGATTTACAGCACTGACTAGCTTAATAAATATACAGTAAAATATGATCTAGAACAGCTAAAGTAACAGTGACTAGGTTTACAATGATTAAAGACTGACTTTACTTACTTAATTTACTGACTCTTTGCTCCCAGTGAGCCAAAAGGTGTCAACAATTTGCCTCTGTGTTGTCTTATGGAACATGCTGCGCCTCTCCACATGTCAAGCCCATCTCTTTCAAATCAGTATTATTGTATGTCGCCTGGTTATTTTGGGTCTTCGCTGTTTCTTTTTGCCTGTGTTGACTGGTAGGCATTCTTAGGGATAGGGTCCTTGGCCATTCTGGATACCCGCTCAAGCCATCTAATGGTGCGATAATTGATTTTTAGAAGCTCACTCTGTTTCTGTGGGTTTTTTTTTGTACAAATGTTTTTAACTAAGTACTGACTAGTTACTAATACTAGTACTAGTACTAATACTAATACTAATACATAACTGTATGAGATTGGGTAGCTTAAGTAACCTTGCAATTATAGCTTATAATTATAGAACATGGTCTGTCTCCAGTTGCTTTATAACGCTAAGTAGCTTTATAATTATAGAAAACATATCCATCTTTAATATATCTATATTTAAAATTGTCTATATCTATATTTAAAATTGTAGAATACTGACTAATTATGTGATACTAAGGCAGCCAACAACTGACTACGGAAGGCCACGAATGACCACTGATAGGTACAAGAGAACAAACTGCAGATCTGCAGCAGACCTACAGTAGAGGTCATAAAATGCCATAGCCCCAATATTATATTTTTAAACAATGAAAAATTCATAGCCCATGCCAGCAAACTGCAAATCACTAAAGATCACCCTAACATATTAAACGGTTCATCATTATTTGTAAATTTGTAGCATTCTATTGCATCAGTTGTGAAAGTGGAAACTGGATTAAGACATATAGCTGGAGTAATTCTAAAACACTGACTACATTTAAAGCTATAAGTCACAAAATAGCTATACCTTCTCTACACTGTAAAAAATGATTTTGGTGAGTGGTAAATACTACCCTTGCAAATAGTCTACCATTTACCTATTATTTTTGTCATCAAGTTTAATTATATAATAATGAGTAAAATTCACCCACACTACCTAATTATTTATAGTAATAACTGCAACCTAAAAAAACATTGTAATATATACCCCAAAACATTGGCTCTGTTGTAAGCATGAGCTATTTGAGGCACATGTTCATTTTTCAAGCTTCTGGGCTAAAGGTAAGATAGGTTTGTGACATACTGTCTAATTATCATATTATGAAAGCAAAGGGTAACATTTATTCTTATCTTTCATAAGATTTGTGGTCATTGTTGTATGTTCGATGAGAAGTTCACATTTGTAGCTTTCTTTAGGCAAACATTTGTCATAACAAGCTAGCTTAGCTAATGTTAATGTACAGGAGAAAAAGTATTTTCCCCCGCATTAGTTAGGTATTAGTGGTACAAAAAAAAAAAAACACAATTTCAAACGTTTTACCGGGAATATAATATTGTCTCGTATTTTATGCCTGTAAAGTAATAAAGCACAATCTGTTTTAAGTTACTTAAACATTAGCTAGTAAGATAGCCAACTCTTATAGCTAGCTACTGGATGTCTTATCCAAAGTCTAGGCTAACAGATAAAGTTAACGAAAAAGATAGAAATAACTTTAATTACAGAAAGATAACGTTTAAATATAAGTATTTGTGTTTTTTGCTGGTAAAACAAGAAGTTTGGAGTTAAGCTTTAGCTTCAGCATTTAAAATATGCACTTGCCTGATATTAAAGATGTGTTTAAGAAATGTTTGTCACTCAAACAAATGTTATTTTTGTGTTGGCAAAATTATAGACATATTAACTTAATTGTAGTTAAATTTTTACTTCAGCAAGCGTGCATAAATTAAAACTACAATTGTCCAGTATATGATGCTAACAGTGCTGTTGTTGATATTGAGTTTAACATAGTGTTGAAATTTAGAACACTTGTTTTCTAAATTATGTCTTTAATCCATTTCTTCATTAAAATGAAAACATTTGATACAAACTACTTAAAATTAGGACAGTCACACAACATTTTCCTTTTGTAACATGAATATAACTGACTTTAAGATGTCCTTTTATGAGCTATGATTAGGTCAATGCCATATATGTGTTAATAATAAAGAATTGTTATAATCCTATGTTCAATGACAATTTGAAATGTTTATAAAAGTGTGCATATGTCTGTCCGTAGGATTTGGATTTTCCTGTCTGTATGAATTGGACTCATTTGTCTGCATGAGGTGCATTTGTCTGCCTTTGACTGTTTAGGTAAACTCAGCTAAACTCCACACTGAATGGAATAGAGTGCTTCCTTGCTTTATGTTGGGGACAGTTACACAAGTACGGTTATTCAGTGTTATTCTCTTATTCTGCTATTTTTATAAAATATAGTTTTGGACCTCGTTTCTTTGTTATTTGATTATTTAATAATATATATATATATATATATATAATCATAATCTACTGTGTCGGGTGAACTTTTTAAATGAAGTTAAACTTTTCTGATTAAATTATGGCTAGTTAGTCATAAACTACCTATAGAATCTACCCAAAAAATGTGAGGTAACAGTTTGCATTTAATTTGTTTGGGTACATTTCACCCCATATTTTTCGTAAAAAGGACCAAAATAAATTAGCTATAACATGCCAATTTAAAATAGGTAAAGCCTACTCATTGCATAAACATAATGTTACTTAATTTTAGTAAGTAATTCATCATGTGATGCAATGAGTAGGCTTTACCTAATTTTAATCGGCATGTTATAGCTAATTTATTTTGGTACTTTTTACGAAAAATATGGGGTGAAATGTACCCAAACAAATTAAATGCAAATTGTTACCTCACATTTTTTGGGTAGATTCTATAGGTAGTTTTTTACAGTGTACAACACTGATCATCTTAAGTAATTGTAAGAAACTTCCATGTTCTAGTAGTTCTAGAACACCGATTAGATTTAGCCATAAATCAAAATATATGAAATGTAAATATATGAAACCAACCAGCTGTAGTGACTCTACAATCCTGTCTAGCTTTAGGTACTCTATGACACTAACCAGCTGTAGTATCTCTAGAACACTGACTATCTTTAGGCTATTTTCACACTAGCCTCAACTGCTTTATACTGTGCCTAGGAAATGCTCTCTCCTTCCATTCTCAGTTTATATTAGTAAGCTTGTTCCATACATGAATACACTTGAACTTTTACACACTCTAATACAGTTGGTTGCAGTATCCACCTACCTGATTTATTATCTACTATTAAATAAAGAGAGAGCACATGTAAGGCAACCATCACACAATGCATACTACTAATATTTTGCTTTCTTTACTTTATCCATTATGACCATGGAATTCAGAGGAGGAGATTTGCTGTTTGTATACCCTGATTTATCTGAAGACAGGCACAGGCATCATGTGCTTAGCAGCTCATGGTTCACTTTCACGTTTTGGTAGGTTAGCTTTCATACACTA
Source organism: Clarias gariepinus (assembly GCF_024256425.1). Lineage (NCBI taxonomy): Eukaryota > Metazoa > Chordata > Actinopteri > Siluriformes > Clariidae > Clarias > Clarias gariepinus. Next base: position 30,687,984 of record NC_071108.1, on the reverse strand, counting down.
CACAGTACACTATATTGTATGTGAGATCACCTTCAAGCTGACCAAAGCATGGTACAGTAATCTGTGCCCAGAGTGTTCAGACTACTCAAACATTCAGGACTGTGTGGTCAAGGGTCCCCTATTTCATTTCTAAATCCATAGCTTTAAAACAATGGCTAGCTTTAGTCAATTAAAAACACTTACTATTTGAAGTAGCTCTAGAACACTTACAAGCTTTAGAAAATCTAAAACAATGACTAGCTGGAGTAACTCTAAAACATCAACCAGCTGTTGCTGTAGATAGATAGATAGATAGATAGATAGATAGATAGATAGATAGATAGATAGATTTAGTAAATCTAGAACACTGTCTAGCTGTAGTGTTCTGGAACAATAGTTAGTTTTAGTAATTCTAGAGCAATGACTAGCATTAGTAAACTAAAAAACTGACTAGCAGCAGAGCGTTAGAAATTTAGTTGTGCTAAAGTAATGACTAGCTTTAGTAAATTTAGAACACTGACTAGCTGTGGACTAAAACACTGACTACTTTTAGTAATTCTAAAGCACTTACTAGCTTTGGTAAATTCAGAACTTTAACTTGCTGTAGACCTCTAGAACACTGACTAGCTATAGTTATTCTAAAGATCTGACTAGCTTGACTAAATCTAAAAAGGTGACTAGCGGCAGCGCTCTAGAACACTGATTAGCTTAAGTAATTCTAAAGCACTGGCTAGCTTTACTGAATCTTGAATGCTGGCTAGCTTTTGTAATTTTAAACAGTTGACTACCTATAGTAGCTCTTGAAAACTGACTAGCTTTAGTAACTGTAAAACATAAACATTCTCTAAGATTAACTGTTATAGTTTTAGATCTAAGTAATAATCAAACCTAGATATAGACTTTTCAAAGATTTGACACAGTGACCCACAGGTATTTTCTAATTTTGCCAAATTTGCCAGCTGCAGAGTCCTAGAACGCTGGTGCAAACCTTCTAGTAACTTTTAGAGCACTGACTACCATTAGTAAATTTAGACATTTTATATATTTATAAGGTGGCTCTTCTGATGCTGTGGAATATGACAAAGAGACCCACAGGTATTTTCTAATTTGACCATATCACAGTCACTTTTTACCCATAAATACTCATTTAATTCATAATAGCCAATTTGTTAAAAAAATGAATAGCATTTAACACCGCATTTTGTATTTGGTGTCTGAAACCAGTTAGGCATTAGCAGGTTTCATCATGTTTATTGGGAACATCATCTACTTCTCATATAAATTACAGGAGTGATAAATCACAAAGTTAAAACAAATCCTCATTGACAGTTGTAGAAAGTGAAACTAAAGTGCCTTCTTGATGGGTTAAGCTTGAAATCTGACTTGTGGGTGTTTCTGTTTTGAAGATGAGGGTGGAGATTGAGATGCTCTCAAAAGTCTCATTAATGCGGAAGCCAGATAAGGAAAAAGTTGCCTATATGGCTTGGAGCAATATTTAGCAGACTGATAAGAGGCATGTATGCAGCTAAGAGCAGTATTTGGCAGCGGGTAGACAGAGTGGAGACTGCAGCCACTTGAAGAGATCAGATAAGCTTTGTGTGAGTGTGTGTGTGTGTGTGTGTGTGTGAGTAGGGAGGAATGTGTGTGCGGAACATGTAAGACTGCATTGAGCTTGGGATAGTGTTTGCATGTGTGCATGTTGGGGGGGGGTTAAATCTTAGTAGGCACCTACAAGGATAGGAATGGGACAGTTTTGATTTGGCTTGGTCCCTACTAAAATAAATAAATAAATAAATAAATAATTAAATAAAGTTTTTTTTTTTTTTTTTTTTTTTAAGGTTTATAGTTAGGGTAAGATTTTGGTGTACATCAGTGACATTTCTATTTTTAAAAAATGGTCCTTGGAAGGATAGTATGACAAGGGTGTGTGTGTGTGTGTGTGTGTGTGTGTGTGTGTGTGCGCGCACGTGCACGTGTGTATATGTGTGTGGGTGTGTGTATGTGAATGAGTGATGGATTGTGTGTCTAAGTGTGTGTGTGTTTGTGTGTCGGAAGCAACATTCAGCACAAGCCACGGGGCAGGTCTACAGGAAGAGATGTGATCTGAGACAAACTCAGTCTGTCAGTGACAGACAGGTTAAGACAATAGAGGTCTGCTTCATCGCTGCACTCTCTCGGATCTTAGAGAGAGACACGCAAGCCTAGACACACACCACTTAATGCCACTTGATAATATTTTTATATACAAGTAGTTATAAATACTAGTCTATAAAAACGTTTTCATACATAGTGGAGACGGACAATTATTCATTAATTAATAAATAGCATGCAAGTTGCATACCACCATATGTGTTACCACAAGTCCATCATGAGTGGCAGAAATGACTTAGAGTGTTTTACAAAGATGACTTAGACATGTTTTACCATCATGTAAAGATATTCAATTAAAAATTAAGTAGCGTTCCGCTAAAAATAGTGTTAGTGTCTCCTCACACATGAAGACTTTATGATTGCATTTTATAATCGTTATGTAATTGACTTTGGTCATTTTTACTGTTATCTTTTTTAGACCGTATCATGATTTATTTTAAGTCTGTTTATTACATAGTATTTGCACTGTAGTGACTTATGCAACTATGCAACATATTTCAAATTAATTCTAGTGCAACAATAGAAACATTTAAACAATGCAACACCAACCTAGAGACTAGAGACTAGCTCTGCCTGTAAATCCCATAATTGTGAGCAATATACGTGCAGCATATTTTCTTTTTACGATGTTGAAACGGTCATTAGATGAAAACTCCATGTCCTGATCTGAATGAAGCTACTGATGAAGCTTCCTGGGGCCCATGAGTTTTTCCAAACCAGACTGGCAGCTTCTAAACGCACATAAGAGCTGTATCCATAAGAAGATAAACTCCGGCCCTGGAAAAACACTGGACACGTTTAATGACTCATATAGAAGACTGTCTTCCTCACATCCAAAACAAAATAAAATGTTACAAACCACTGCATGAATAAAGACTGGATGTCCCGAAAGAGACACTTGGACCCTGTCAAAGCTGACATGACACATCTGTCTGCACTTACGACGCATCACTCAGCTGTCCTCTGTCTATAAACACACTCTTGTCCTCTGGCCAGACATGCTTAAACTTAGCAGAATACTGGCAAGACGACATTGTTAACGACCTCGATGCCGAAAAGCCACTTCCTTTTGCCTGACCTTTTTTGCTCCATCAGGAATGGACTGTAATTCGTAATCTTCTGCTTCTAAAGTTTGGCTCTGACCAAACACACATCTGTGTACGTTAAATATGCGGTAAATAAAGTGCAACTTTGCATTCGTAAATACTGAATCATTTACATTGCATAATAGTTTATGTTGTGCTATAATAACATTTTTCAAAAGCAGAGTTCAAGTCCCATCTTTGAGCAATAACTTACTAAATAGAACTTGAAATTATAAACTCACTTCTTTCTGACCACAAATATGCACAACGAAAAGCATGAATTGTCCAGCTGACCAGGTCATAAGGGCGAAAAAGTACAATTCTCACATGAACTCGTTTAGCTTCTGATGTTTGCTGTAAGAGAATTGCTATTGCTAATGATAACTCTAAATTAGAAAGTTATACATTATAGCATGACATTTGGCTATTCCAAGGCCAAAATATATTTCTTTGCTCTGATCATAACACTGTCTCCAGAGTCTTGTACAGTAGTTTTATGTGCTTCCCCTCTTACCCCGATGCACCCATCACTCTGGAATGGGGTCAATCTGAACTCAACCTTTTTCCGTTGCTTCAAAGGCCAATCTTTCTGCTCCCTAGCAAACCAATGCCTCTTTTGCTGATGAGTTTCACTTTCTTATTGACATACGGATGTTTAGTCCCAATCCTGTGTTGTTCATTACATGAAAATGCTCTTATTTTCACTATTAACCATAGCGCTGTTTTTTACTGTAGATTTTTTACCAAGCAGCTTCATCATGTGTTTAAGTGATTTCCATTCCTGATCTTTAACCAACCACATTCCTTCCACAAAGTTGACGGTTCAACACTTCCAGGTTTTGAAAATGTATAAAAGTGTTCAAAACCCTGTACCAGTAACTCCCTAGTACTAGTAACTTCCAACTTCTTTTGCTTGATGCAGCCCAATAATTAAACCCTTTTGAAATGGCAACTTTTTTTTGGACAGGTAGTGTATAGTATATTCTCCTGTAGTAAAAAAAAAAAAAAAAAAAGGTGTAGGTCCATTTCATATGAATGTATATGCCTACAAATTAATATGAGAAAATAAAAGTATAATTTGGGAAAAGGTCACATGTGAAAAAAGTCAATGCTGGCCAATAATAGAAAGGCACCAGAAAACCAGAGTGTACCACAGCACCCAGTGCACCACAACCCAGTGCACTACAACCCAGTGCACCACAACCCAGTGCACCACAACCCAGTGCACCACAACCCAGTGGGGCCCAGCAGGCAAAGAGCCCAAGGACTCAGACCAGGCCTCCAAACCCCCCAGAACATGATCTAATCGAGTAATCATGGGACAAACAAGTCTGATCCATGGAGTACCCACATCACAAATCACAGCACCCAAAAGATTCACTTATTCACTTGATTGAGTGTTTTACATGCAGTTATGTAAGTAGAAAATACAGATACTGTATTTGTTTTAGGATATAGTGGAGTCAAAGTACGAAGTATCCATTAATAAAACTACTCATACATGAGAACTGTACTTAAGTGCAGTAATGAAGTAAGTGTATATACTGTAGGTACCTTCCACCTCTGCTAGGAATTCACAAATCACAATCAGCTGTGTGTAGTCATATACAGTAAGATCATCGTTTACTGCAGTATGACACCCCCCATGTATGGGTATGGGCTACACATTTGAGCTTGCTTAAAAACATTAGCAGTTAAAGCTACAGCTGTTTATGACCAGAATTCATGAAACCATAGTGCAGTTGTTCTTAACGCTGGTCCTGAAGGGACCTCCCTGCTCTGCAGATTTGAGTGTTTTACCTGCTCCAACACACCCACTTCTATTCAGGAAGGGCTGTTAATTAGCTGATAAGTAAAATCAGATCTGCTGAGAGCAAAATACAGGAAATACATGGAAAATACAGTAACTGCTGTAGTGATTTGTAGTGAAAGCGGGTACTGCACTTTGCACTCCTAATGAGTCATTTAAAAAAATGCACAGATGTATTATAACTATCAATCATCCTGTAGATCCAAAGACACAAACTGATACTTAATTATGAGACATTCAATATAATTACCACTCACTCACTCATCTTCTATATACTGCGTAATCCTGCATACAGGGAATTTGGGAACGCCTAATCTGCATGTCTTTGAACTCCATGCACAAAGAGACGGGAATCAAACCCAGACCCTGGAGGTGGAAGGCGACAGTGCTTAACACCACGCCACCGTGCCGCCTCCATGTAATTACAAACTGCACCATAATAAAATTGATTTTCTGCCCAGCTTCAGTATAAATATATTTTTTATGTTTGTTTTAAACAAAGTATGTTACATCCTAAACATTTTCTATCACATCACACAGTGATATGCTGTGTTATACAGTATATCTTCAGAATATAAATTAATATGTTATGAATACAGAAAGCTCACATGATCTATGCCCTGAGCCACTTTGTAAGATGATATGACTTTAAGTGGGATTTGAAATTAAACACTCTCATTATTGTGCTCGGAATGCCTTCAAAAAATTATATGAACGCATTAACATGTCATAATAGTCCTTCAGCAAAATGGATTTCATAATGAAAGCAAGTGAAAGAAAGTGTGTGTGTGTGAGAGAGAGAGAGAGAGAGAGAGAGAGAGAGAGAGAGGAAGCAAGAGAGAGAGAGAGAGAGAGAGAGATGGAGACAAAGTGCACCTGTGTAAGAAGTGCTGATATCCAAGGGCTGTTTATTCAGGGAATGAAGACGTTCTGTCACTCAGGCTTTCATGCTGTGATCTGACTGCGTACGTCATCTGTCTGAGAGTCCAACATTTCTGCCTCAACCAGTCAGATGTCACTTTTAAAATGAGCTCTTTGGAGTCTTACCTTATGAGTGCCGCTTGTCTCAAAAAAAGCTACTAGGATGGATGTCCTTGAGGCTTCCTGAAACAAACAATGGAATTTGAAGAGAACTAGACACACACTGAGATCAGGTTAAAGTCTATACAACATGCAGTGTCCTTGTAGTGCGTGTGACAAAATGTTGCCACACAGTTCCCTCTGCTGCTTACACAGTGGAAGTACACCGATCTACATCCAACAATGCATAAAAAAAAGACTGCGTTACATGATTATTCCCAGACAAGCTGTGTGTCTACATCTCTACACACAGACTTGCGAGTGCAAGCAGTGAGACGATCCTCTGTCATTTATGTATGTGAGAGCCAGCCAAAACAAACCAAGCCGGTGTCATGACCGAACACAATTACTGAATACTGCCTTTTGGAAAAGTGTTGACAGACATCAGTTAAGCCCTGTTTAGTGCTATTAAAGATCTTTTGTCAAAAAAGATTTTTACCGCCTTACTACCATGGTGACCATGATCTGTAGAGTAAACAAAGATCACGCCTCATATTCGCATTTTTCCACAGGATCGGTCCCTTGTTTTAATAACAGTGACATAATCCGTTTACACAATGAGGAGTGTGATCTTAGATCTGTGTTTATATTAATGGATCAAGTATGAATGTAGCTACACCGTGGAGAGTACATCATCATAAAAGCTTTCTCTGGGTGACAAAAATAATTAATGCGCATTAAGCATCATGCTGAACAGACACTATTTAACCATCACATGATTTCTTGGCTTTGTATAGAGCGGAGTGTAATAGTGAAGAATTTTGGAATAGTTTTAAACATGGCTGATAGGATTTCAGTGTAGAGTTCGAGAGGCTAAAACATTCCAGTGGATAACTCCTTCCAGAAATTTAAGTTAAATAAAATGTCTTTTTTTTATAAACTTCACATTATCGATAATTATATATTTTTTCTTGGTGAGATGATGGCTTAGTGGATAGCACTGTTGCCTTGTACCTCCAGGTTGCGAGTTTGATTCCAGCCTTGAGGTCTGTATGCATGATCTCCCAGTGCTTGGTTGGCTTCCCCCAGGTATTCCTGGTTTTCTTCCATAGTCCAATTGGCGTTCCCAAATTGACTATAGTGTGTAAGTGTATGCATTTGGATTGGCACCCTGTCCAGGGTGTACTCTGACTTGTGCCCTCCTGGGATAGGGTCCAGGCCCCTGCGATCCTGCATACAGGATATACAGGATAAAGTGGCCTTGTGATCCACTTTTGGCATCTGCATGCATGGAGGTTGCATGCAGCATGGTAACATGCAGAGTAGGCAAACTGGCATTTCCAAATTGCCTGTAGCGTGTGTGAGCATGCGTGCTTGTGTGTCCTGCGATGGATTGGCACCCAGGGTGTACCCCGCATAGTTCCCTGAGTCCCCTGTTATTGGCTCCCTGTACAGCAACCCTGTACAGGATATGCGGTATGGAGAGTGGGTGAAAAAAGTAAGTAGTTATTACTCTTGAAACAATAATGGAGGGCCAGCTCATCACACCAGGGCACCGCACCCAGACACACAAACACACATACATTAGGGGATAATCTACATACTTGCATGTTTTTGTCCATCTTGCAGCTCATGGATTTAATCCTGAGTTAGTTTTTTCCTTAACATGCATTTTCTTTGGGTTCTCCGATTTTCTCTGATTAGATCTCCCCAAAGCATGCCAGTGGATAGATTTAATCCCTTAACCTGAGAAAAAAAGTCAAAGTCTGTTATTCTTCACCACTAGAGGGCATCAGCTTCCATCTCTTCTTTCCTTAAAAAACAAAACAAAATCAGGACTAAATTTTGATTTCGAAGTGTAAATGGCACAAAAGCAAACAATATCGTTATTGGTTTATGCAAACATTAATCTATGTACAACTGCATTCATTCTAAAGTATAAACCTTCTTCTTGTCTTTCGACTGTTTCCATTTAGGGGTTGCCAATAAAAGGCGTTAAAGCTCCTTCACTCTCAGTAGGCCCCTTATCTTGGTCAGGGCTGTGGTGAAAGCAAAGTCTATGCCAGAGAACACATCTTAGATGGGATACCAGTCCATGACTGCTCACCATAAGCCGACATTCCCACTTAGGCGCAATTTATAATAGCTAGTCCACTTATTGCATGGTGTTTTGAAGGAGGAATGAAACTGCAAAACAAAGAGGAAACCCACAAGGACATAGTTAACCATAAACCAAGCTTAGGAATGAACCTTGTAGCTGGGAGACAGCGATACAACCCACAGTAAAAAAAAAAAAAAAAAAAAAGATACCTATTGTATAACTTCAATTATACAATATTTCATGTGTATAAAGGTCTTTATAAATAGTTTGACCAGAAGAAAATAAGGGAAATATTGGGCATGGCTGCCTGTCAATGTAGTCCGTAGTGAGTCGTCCAGCCACCGAGTGAGTAAGATGTACAGCTTCCTGCCGACGGGGTCAGATTCTAACTAGCTCACATCTGGCCTAGGACAAGCAAGCGGTGCCATACCTCCCCTCCCTGTGGTGTTAGTGTAGCGCTCAGGGGTCAGGGGAGAAATGAGGAGTAACTTTACACAAGCAGTGAGAAATGCTGGTCCGATTACAGCTACTTGTTTAGCATGACCACAGGATGACACACTCGTTGACTGAGGCGGGGATGACTGAATTGTGTGCTTGTGCAATTAAGATAGGCATCGGGAGATATACAAAACAGGAAAAAGGTCCCATCAAAGACCTGAGGGATAAAGATGCACTATGCAGGCAGTCTGTTCTGTTTATGTAGGAGAGAGGACAGAGAGATTACTCAAGCAAAAAAAAAAAAAACACTATCATATAAAGTATCTAAAACACAAAGTTTACAGGGCATCATGACAAATGAAATGAGGTATAAAAAATGCTTAAGTCTTTGCACCACACATGAATCATGAGATCAGTGCCAAAGAATGAGATTATAGGACATAAAACATCCTTGTTTAGGTCACATTTCATAAGAAGGTGATTGAATATGGCAGGTATTGCTGGAATGCTGGATATCTCAGTGCTCTATGTTTCCATCAGTGTTTTTTTACATTTACTGTTAAAGTAGCCGTTAAGCTTATTTGTGTCTTATACAACATTTTCTTTTACACTAATTATTTTTATTATTATAATTATTACTACTATTATATTGTGTATAGTTGTTTATAATTACTTTTGACTTATGCTTAAAGGTGTGGTACTCTGTGATATAAATGCTCTGCGAGGAATGCAAAGCACTTAGAGTCATTGTTGTTACACCTCTCTGTTCTGAACATGTATTGTTCTGCTTAAATGAGAAAGCTTTGCCTCACTTTTGCTCACTTCCAGGACACCTTGTATGGAATGAACATGTGGGGTCAAGCCTTCCCTTAATAAAACCAGCAGGAAGTGTTAACTGAGCTGACTAGAGACAGTATTTTAGGGGACGGCGGTGGAGGGTCATGTCAGGGGGACAATGGCCCCGTTTGTCACTCCTGCAACATGTATTATCCCAAACTGACTCTTCGCTCTCATGGGGCCGATGTGCCCTTTACCCTTTCACTCCCTCTCTGTTTCTCTCTAAATGTCTCTCTCTCTTTTGCCTCTCTGCTTTACATCGCAGGGTTAAACAGAAGCGTGGAGAGGGCATGACAGACAAACAGGCATTCAACGCCGTGTGTGTCAGGGGCAGGAGCCGCACCTCAATGTGCTGAACGCATTAGCACGGTAAGGAGAGGGCCACCCACCTTGACCCTGCCTGACCACGGAGCCGCTCTGCAAGGTTCCCCTGGTGTTCAACCGAAGCCTCATGCCCGGAGACGGCAGGAGAGTCCTCATCTCCAGTTTCGTAATAAATCTCGTCAGCTTCTCACTGGGTGACCCTGAAGAGGAGGAATAACGTAAATGAGAAACACCTGAAGATTACGTCACAGGAGTGGTTCAATCAAGAGTCATTATATTATATTTACACATTAGTTGTAATTAGGCTATCTATTTATTACATGTTTGCTTGACATCATGAACAATTTGTACAAATGGCAATATAGTGACTGTGTTATTTTAAACAAATAAGAAAAATGATTAACATCCAGCTAACTTGAGCCTATAACATTCAGATTTTTAATCTGAAAATTTATTATGAAATAATTCAGAAATACCAAATTCATACAAATTGCAAATTGTGCCAGACTTTCATTGTATGCCATTGCATCAGAACAAACACCTAACACTGGAACACTAATAAACTGGATAATAACAATATAATAATAATAATAATAATAATAATAATAATAATAATAATAATAATAACAACAACAATAATAATAATAATAATAATAATAATTAACTTCTCTAAACAGTGATATTCTATGCACTGCTGTTTTTCTAAAGCCAGAAAATAAAGAGTGATAGATAGATAGATAGATAGATAGATAGATAGATAGATAGATAGATAGATAGATAGATAGATAGAGAGCACTTTACTTGCACACTGATTAAGACCTTTTATCCAAAATATATTGTTTCTTTAGAAACTATATGTAACTTTGATATACTTTCTTACATTCTTAATCAGTCTGCAGGTATAGTGCTATCTATCTATCTATCTGTCTGTCTGTCTGTCTGTCTAATTTAAAGAAAGTGAAAGAGACTGAAGTGAAATCTGGTTTTGCCATCATGCACCTCGTGACGTCATGCTGGGAGTCAGCTCTATAAGTGAAGAGATTCCAGTGAGAGTAAAAAGGAGACACTGTGACATCCCTGCTCCACTGCACACACACACACACTGCTCTCAGGACTAAGGTTCACCTGCAGTGCCTGCGTGGTTCCTGTCAGTCGACATGGCGTCCTCCAACAGGCAGCTGACTTCCTTCTTTATTGAAGACATTCTGTCTCTGAGGGAAGAGAAGGGAGATGAGACGAGTGGCGGTGGAGCTGAAAGTCAGACCGACACACGGTGCTGTAGAGACGGGGGAGAGAGCCACGACGCTCTGCTCATAGCCGCGTTAGCCTCCAGACCTGGTGAGTCAGTTGGCATATTATGGAAATGTTGATAAAATACGATTTCTGACGTACTGTATAAGTAACATTAGTGAATAACAAAGTAGCTAAAGTTATTTTTGCCGCTGTGGTAACTTTAAGTAACATTTATTAGTATCAAAAAATATACATTGTGTAGTTAGAATAATTGTTCCCACTGTGGTAACTTTATGTAGCATTTATTAGTAACAAAATGATAGATTGTGTAGTTAGTCATTGTTCTCTCTGTGGTAACTTTAAGTAACATTTATTAGTAACAAAAAAATACATTGTGTAGTTAGAGTCATTGTTCTCTTTTTGGTAACTTTAAGTAACATTTATTAGTAAAAAAAACAAATAATAATAAAATACATTGTGTAGTTAGAGTCATTGTTCCCACTGTGGTAACTTTAAGTAACATTTATTAGTAAAAAAAAAAAATAAATAATAATAAAATACATTGTGTAGTTAGAGTCATTGTTCCCACTGTGGTAACTTTAAGTAACATTTATTAGTAACAAAAAAATACATTGTGTAGTTAGAGTCATTGTTTCACTTGTGGTAACTTTAAGTAACATTTATTAGTAAAAAAAAATAAATAAATAATAATACATTGTGTAGTTAGAATCATTGTTCCCACTGTGGTAACCTTAAAACCTGGGTTTCCTTTGAAGTAGTGCTTCAAACACGACACTCGAATGCCTTGAAATTAGCCTAATTCTCTAATGACATTATTTTGTTCTGTTACCTTTTTACAGCTTCACCTGATGATTCGGAAAGGACAAACTCTCCGACAGACGCGACCACCGACGCCGACGAGCCGACGCCGAACCACCACGCGCAGACTCTGTCTCAGAAGCAGAAGCGCTCGCGCGCCGCCTTCACGCACCTGCAGGTGCTCGAGCTGGAGAAGAAGTTCAGCCGCCAGCGGTACCTGTCCGCGCCGGAGCGCGCGCACCTGGCCGCCGCGCTGCACCTCACCGAGACCCAGGTGAAGATCTGGTTCCAGAACCGGCGATACAAAACCAAGCGGAGGCAGCAGCTGGATTGTTACCGCAAGGGCTCGGAGGGAAACGCTGCGCTCGCCGCCGCCGCCACAGTGGAAGAGGACTTGCTCAGAGCGTCACTGCTCGCCACCATGTACACGTGCTATCCGTACCGGCCGTGCGTTTATAATCCACAGGGACTGGGTGGTGCGTGGAGGCCCACGGTGTGGTGACCGGGACACAGAGGAAGGGAGGCTTTAAATTAAAAAAGAAAAAGAAAAAAAATCAAATGTGTTTTATTGTCTTGTACAGCTTTGTATTCAAAAATAAACTTATGCTTTTGTTTTTTAATCTCTGGTATATTATTCTTAAGCACTAGGTTTTATTATTCTTATTACTGGCACAGTGGCAATAATTAATATTAGAAAGAAATACATTGAAATGTGTAAAAAATTGAACTGCACAAGATTGCAAACACACCTGGTGAGAGTCTTGTGTAAAATGACCATTGGTACTCTACTTTTATGAATGGTCAGTGATATACTCATATAAGCACAACAAACCTCTAGGTTTAAAGTAAAAGTGCTTTAAAGATCTATTAAGCTGATATGAACCTTGATTATTATTAGACTATATATATGTGTGTGTGTGTGTGCGTGTGTGTGTGCGCGCATGTGAGTGAGTGAAAATAGACCTGCACAAGGTTACTTACACACCTGGTGAAAGTCTTGCGTAAAGTGATGTGACCTTTTTTTTCCCCCTATGCCACTTATCACTACTCTCCTTTTATAAATGGTAAGTAATATACTTATAAGCATAACAAACATCTACGTTTACATGCAACTTAAAGAAAATGACAGTGTTTTAAAGATCCATTTAGCTGAGTCTTAAAAGTATTAAAAGTATATATATATATATATATATATATATATATATATATATATATATATATATATATATATATATAAATTGCTCGTTCACTTCCTATCAGTACAACCTGTCATGTCATCAGACTTGACAAAAATAAATATATAAATAACTCTTAGAATACTTTCCCAAGGTGGATATGCCTTTACAAAAGTATAACTCATTCCATTTCCATCTCATCCTCCATTAAACAATGAGTCAGACTAAGCTTAAAGCTTTGTAATAGTCCCCAACCGTGCAGGCTGATAAGAGCTGATATGGGCGCTTTGGCTGAAGCATGTGGGCTTTCTAAACACACAGGTTTAAGATTGCTGCAACAGATAGCAATCATGAGCACCCATATCATCCAGTTCAACTTTGGTCAAATTTTGCATTGTTATGTACTTGACAGACTGGATTGGTCGTGCACATGCTCAGAGCGATATAGGTGATGTAGAAACCTGGTCACAGCTAAACAGATGACCTTATTTGTTACGTGGAGGTGATGTCTAATAAACATATAACAATTGTGGGTGTTTAATGTTTAATAAGCTTAACTCGATCATGATGTAAAATTTGCATACGATTGATCAATTATTTAGGATCTCTGGGAGAAAGCATGAATCAGTCACTGGACTCCTTTTAAGGACCTCATTAAGTCGTTCTAAGTGTCTAAAACATAAACACACTTCAAATATTAATGAGAAGAGGATACATGGTAAAGAACTATTACAAGTATGAATAACTGCTCCAGTGCAGGTAATTCATCAAGGATGACAACACCAGCATGTCTCTTTTGGTCTTGACTGTGTGTATCTGATGGTTTGGAGGTAGAACATGAACAACACGTGCTACCCACAAATACAGAATCAAATTACAAATAAGGAATTGTGATCTTGATACACACATTTTGATTAATTTGGCTAACAGGAAGAACAATGAGCAGACCTACCGAACTAGGGCAGCAACATAATTTCCATCTCAGCTTTCATGCCACTTAATAACAAGAATCTGTGCGGTGACGGTGCTTTCGTTTTGCAAGATAAGCTGGGGGCAGAGAGATGGTGGTTCTCTGTAAGGGACTAGGTGAAGGATGGAATGCCACCCACTTGGCCTGGCTCCAAAGCTCTCTCAGGAATGCAGTCCATGTGCTTGTCACTTCTAAGGAGTTGGTGCATTATGTTCTCAGCCAAAACATGGTACTGGTGCTAAAACGTTTCTCACCTAGCTAAAAAAGTGAGTTTTCAGATAGGATCATATAACATTGTTTTTCATAATGCTTAATGCTTCTTATCTCCCGATCCATGATTTGTTTTTGTAAATATGCATGCACATTTATATTTTTAACAGATAAAAAGAAACACATTTGCTGAATACAATTTTATGCCCTTTTATGTAGTGTCCGTAACTTTGAATTTTGAATTCAAATCTTTTAATGACCTTAATTGTCATTCAGATGAAATGTTAATTTAGATTTCACATGAAAAGAACCAAAAAGGTATATTTTTCTAAAAAGCTAAATTGTTAAGATATTGAATTTCAACATGAATTTTATATGGTTACAGGCAATACAGATTTATGTTGGGAAAAAATCCTTAATTTTGCACAGAATGCTTTAATTTAATCAATAATTTTTTTTAGGTCATATGCTTCTAGAAGCTAACAGAAAATTGTATCAATACTAAAACATAATAATTGCATGAACATGAATAATTGCATTGCATTTTAAATGATTATTGTTAGAAGTGAGACAGTATAATACTGAAAAATGGGGCATTTTTGGGGCACATATAAAATCATCTCTCCAAATATTTGATAATTTTAGGGAAGCCTGATTAGTTGCTTCCAATTGCAACTTCCACTGCATAAGCTTCAGAAGCAGCTTTTTTGGCACACACATTTTCTATAATATATGTATACCATAAACAAATAAAATCAGCACAAATACGGTGTTTTGGCCATCTGGGAAAAAATACATAGAGCTGTGCATTGTGTTTTTATTGTATTTATTTTTTGTTTTCATTTATGTTATATAAACCAATTATTAAAGCAACATGCATTTATATATTTAATGCACCCAAATTTACATTCACCATGCTTAAAATCACCATTTTTATCGACGTTTTAAAAAATCAGGGACAGTTTCTGGTTATAGCATTATTATTAGTTGCTGGATGTTTGTTTCAACCTTGAGGTGCCTGATATAATACAATCTTACCACAACCTTTAGGATCACTGACATGTCAATGTCACTGCCTGGCCAAAAAAGAGGCCAAAAATGATCAAGCTTCATCACATTAATGGGTTCAGAACCTTTCAACACATTATCAAAACCTGGAAGAATAGTGCTGAACTGTCCACTTTGTGAAAGAAATGTGACCAGAAAAAACATCATCAATGGAGATCACTTATACTCTGGGGGAAGTTGCATGGTAAAAAAAAAAAAATACCACAATAATTACCACAGCTATTTTTAATAGTGAAAGTAAGAGCATTTACACACACACACACACACACACACACACACACACACACACCAGATTGACCCTATTCCAGAGTGTTTTAATCAGCAGGTCAAGTCTAGACTCAATCAGCAGATGACCTGAATGTACTGAATAACCAGTTATCAAAGACTCAAAGCTCAATATGATTGAATAAAATCGAATGAATGAAATCGATACTGAATGTGATTTTTTTTTTTTGTTCAGGCAGGTAATTTTTCAGAAACAGGAAACATCTACAAAGATGTTTATTATTTTTATAGCGTTTTATCTATTTATAATTATTTAGTTTCAATTAAAATAGGGAACATTAATTATTACTTGTTATCCACTTATCTTACGACAGAAACAGACATTCATTTCCTTATCAGTCTCTTTCTCTTTCCATCAAGAGTTTGTGTGTGTGTGTGCGTGTGTGTGCGTGTGTGAGTGTGAGTGAGTTTGCATGTTCCCCCCTGTGCTTGGCGGGATCCTCTGGGTACTCTGGTTTTCTCCACAACCAGACAGGTAGGGATTGGCATTTCCTGTAGTGTGTGAGTGTGTATCAACCATCGATCAAGATAACAGTTTAAATAAATAGACGTATAGCTATGACTCCCATTATATAATGTCAAGCAGGTTTTGAAGAACCAGTTGTAGTCTGGGATTGTTTTTGTGTTTGAGATCCTTAATATTGAGATGCAGTAGAATAGAAAAAGTAAAAAGGCAGGTCACATGATGGGTTGCGTAAACTTTCTTGGAATCTTTTTTTTTTTTTTTGGGGGGGGGGGGGGTGTATACATGTTTTTCCTTAATTGACATTTCTGTCATCCTTGGATGGTTATTGCGGACCAGGGTCTATGTGAAATATAGTTCATTCTGCTATAATTACAGTGTCTTCTTGCAGTGTCTTACTGTAGAACAGGTTATTCTGAGCAAAAAAAAAAAAAGAAAAAGAAAAACTCACCTAACACCTCTTCACCTCTTCATACCTGTTTGCCATCCAGGCTCCTGTCTCACGCAAACACACACAGCGATAATGTCGATAGAATTATGCACAAGTCAGACAGTTGTAATGTTGGTATGATTATGATAAGATCTTTTTAAAGTGTTGAAAGAAATATTCGCCGGTTATGCATGTTATTTTTTTAATACTTATTGCCTAAAAGAAAGATCCTTGTTTTGGTGATGCAATATTGTGATAACTTGTTTATGGTGGTAAGTAGGCCTGGATTGATTAGAAGTGGATAAGAAAGACCTAACTAATCTGGTGATCAGTGTGTCTAATTACTGGCATACAGACAGAATAGTAAAGTCTGACTGTGTTTTGGTTCAGTTTCAGTTTTGCTCTAAAATATATTAAGTGTTAAACTCTAGGGATAAGCAAAGCCTAAATGCTTTGTTCTACCGAATGTCTGAGAAAAATAAATAATAAATAAGAAGAAGTTATCATTTAAATGCTCTGTTCTTGGTTCCAGCAGCAACCCCATTTCCCCTCTCATCTGTTCTACCCACTCAGCAATTAGCATCACCAGTATACTAATCACTGACTTCCGGCCTGATCATCTGCATCTGTCATCTGCATCTGTTTCTCATTGTTTCATGCTTTAGGTTAATAATGTCTGAAAGATTTAAAGGTTACTGAGTGGCTTAACAAACACAAAAGCATTCCTCTGAAACTGCTCGGGTACAGAACCTGAACTGAAAATGAGAGTCAAATAGTTCTTCGCCATTCCTGAAGAACTATTCCTCAAGACTACCTTAGAAATACAAGGAAGTCTGGCTTAAAATGTATCATAACACTAATGCTCACCTTTGTATCAGTGGCAGTTGGTGCAATTTACTGACGTATATTCAAACCTAGAGACTTCTATGTTGCACCAAACCGGGAACCAAGAGAGACAGAAAGGACAGCTGGTATTTCTCTTAGGGGTATTCAGTATATCAGCCCATTCTGTCAATCCTCAAAAACATTAATCATCCTGAATTGTATTTACGGGCAAACAAATGCAAACCTTTTAGTCCAGGACACCTAATGGCACTTCACAGACTGTTCCACTATTGTCCCTGCATAATGTATGTTTACAATTTGTGACATACAGTATGAAGACAAATTATTTTTCCCCATAATGTTGTTTGCGACAGATCCTGAAGGGGAGGAGTTGCTGGAGTCTTGAGTTTAACCCCAAACAAGATTAAAACTGCCACCTCCAACTGATGGCATCTCAGCCACTTTGGCTCCATCATTAAAGGATTAGCAGAGTCCGAGTCATGGCTAAAGAGGCTTCGGCTCCTGTTTAAATCAAGTGGACCTTTTCGAGTGGACTCAAATTCCAAGTGGGAATTAACTGATTTTTTTTCTAATTTTGTTTTGTTTCCAATGTTATTAATTTTGAGACATTTCAGTTTTGAGTCCGATAATCCGATAATCCGTGAATCCCAAAATCAAAGCCACCCCTTAAATTTTCAGTAAAAAAAAAAGAAAAAAGAAATCTCTTATTGATATTCTTCTAGCTCTTTGCCTCAGATTTGTTTTGATTTCTATTCAGTTTTTCATGTTCTTCAGCAACATCAATAAGTTAAGTGCAGTTATTATGACATGTATGATATACATGGCATTTTAACTGCGCATGAATGACCTTATTAAAATAATTATGATAGCAACTGGTTAGTCCAGATCTCCTGTTGTGGTTTTATAACACTCCAATATTATGGGCTCTTTTGTGTAAATTCATACAGTTTAATCCCAGTGAAGTTGTAACACTACCCAATGAGGTGTCGAAACGTCTGAGAGGGTGAATAATTATGCAAGATATTGGGTTTAAAAAAAAAAAAAAAGAAAGAAATAAAAGGGGGGAAAAAAAAGAAAGTTGTTAATGTGATGTTATGTATTATTTCTCGGTCAGAGATGATTATGTGTAAGGATGTGGGTGAGACCAGTAGCAGGAGAGACAGTGTGCATGTTCAGACTGAGGAATGATGACAGAATCCTGTAAACACTATGATATGTGTAGGAGCAGGTCAGAAGGACTAGACAGTGGGGCAGCTTAAGGCCTACAAGCACAACTCCCCTATTGGAAAAGAGGGAAAAAATACGCATGTTTACGCGATACATTGAAAAACATGTGAAAGTATGATTCAAAACTCAAGGAAAATGTCAACTAATGTAGGATCTTGTACATGTTATGTATAGAAGCCACGTGTCAACCTCTATATGGGTATAATCTGGAATTATCTGCATGCAAAGTTGAACGCTCTAAGTACAGTAGACAGTAATGTGTGGGTTGGTGACAGTATGCAGACAGTCAGGTCCTGATATCTGATTAACCGCTTCAGAAAGAATGAAGTGATGCCTCACCTCAGCACAACAAAAAAGGCTTTTGCGCAATGGGTGTGTTTATTGGAGCAAAATTGACTGATCGTAGCCAGGCCTTTGATTATCTCCTCTTTTACATCATAAACCGTAAAACTGGTGATGACCTAGAACCAGTTTGGCTTTTGTTATTAAGTGACTAATGATAGGGCTGTGATAGGGAAAGGATACGTAATGAGTTCCTGAAAACACTTTATAATGAGAGCTGACAAGATTGTTTTGTTTAGTTTTTTTTTTTTTAAAGAAGGCGTCAAACACAAATTAGAGCTTGATTTAAAGAAAAAACATTTTTTCCATGTAGGAAGAAAGACTTCAACTTCTTAAAAAATTACCCTTTTCTAAAATATAATTAAGTGTTTCGTTTGGTGTTTTGTTTTTTAAAAATAATCATTTTAAACACTTGAATTTCAAGAAAGGCCATACTGCATCATAAAGAGGCTTAGTCATGTAAAACTTACCTTGCTATAAGCACAAACCATAGTTTAATTACTTAAAAAATAGCATAGTTAATGCAATCTAGCTATTAATTTTTCAAATAATATTATTATGAAGGCATCACGAACTAACAAACTTTTTTTCCATTATTTTTAATTTTTTTTTAAATAACATGTTGAGCATAAATTAGTATTTTTTATTTTATTTAAATAGTAATTTTATTAAAATAATTTATGTTACATTTTTTAAACAATTTGAATGAGGGACATATCATGGTGTTTAATTAATGTTATTTTGTTGTTGTTGTTGTTGTTGTTGTTAAAATAACAAAATGTTTAATGTCTTTAAAATGTATGATGCTGAACATAATTCAGTTTTTTTTTTTTTACAGGTTCATGAGGTTCATTTGACATTTCTGCTTCATCTGAATATCTATCATTTTTTTATTTTACTTTTTATTTGCAGGACTTCCCCTTCTATTAATAAACAAACATACAAATCAAAGAAAAAAAATATAAATAAACAAATAAATAGATAAATATACTATAGCGTTCTAGTGCTATTAGAGCTTTTTGGTGGTTGATGAAAGCATTCACTGGATGGTTGGCATATACGGAAATACTGTAAGACTAATGCCTTTATATGCTAGACTTCGCCATAATACAATGGTGCATGCCTCAGAGAAAGGTTATGAAAGCTATACTTTATCAAAACATTTTTTCCCCTCCCACCTAACAAGATCTTTGTTTGCCTCATTGCCTTTGTACAATAGAACCTAAAAGGGCCAACATGCACTAAAAGAGGAAACATTTGAAAAACTTCATTTTTCATCTACTCCCAGCTGTGATGAGGAACGCAGAAATTCCACAGCTGACCACTGGGTGATATTAAACACAGCAAACTGGCATGCACATGAGGGTAAGCAGACGTCTGCTTGTTTGCCAAAGTGTGAGCGTGCACCCTGGTTGAACCTCTCAGTGAAAAGCATGGACATGATCCCAAACATGCTGACCTTTCACCCCATCACAAGTGACCAATTGCATGAGGGCAGACCCAGATAATGAGGGCTACACTCACAGACTGCTGAACAACTCATACTGTCAGCTTTATCTTGACTAATTCACTTGCATGTCTTCTAACCGGTTCTTGCTATGGGTCTTTCAACAAGATGGATAAAACAAGGAGATTTGTTCGAAGAAAATATAGAGAAAAGACCGAAAGTGAGTGTAGAGCAAGAACAGACTACAGGAATGGAAGTTCGACAAATAAAATTGGCCATGAAATAAATGATTTTCAGATTTGAAAATGCCACACGCACAATAAACTGAGCTCAGGATTGAACAAGGAACCGTGCACCTGTGAGGCGACAATTCTTCCCATGTTAAATATTTTATCGATTTAGCAGGAACGCAACTAATTAAATAAACTTCACTCAAACCTATCTCATCAATGATTGCCACAATAATTTGTTGTCATTATAGGAATTATACACAAGTACAATTACACAAGTTACAGTACAGTGAAACGCCTTAGGGCTATTCTTGGGCGTATGAAAATTAAAACACAGTATCATTAAGGCGAGATGTGTACAAAAGATATTGTGCAATACCATCAATACAGCAAAATAACACTCAATCATCATCAGCAATCAATCATTTCAACTTCAGAATGAATTCCTTACACTGCATACAGTATACAATGCCCTCCAACTGTATACGGTAGTATTGGAACAAGACTTTCATTTGGGTTCTCCATTTCGTATTTCACTTCCTGATAGCCATCTAGACGTGGTAAACAATTTTAAAAACATGTTATTGTTTACTGGAACCCATCCATTTGTCATCTGATCATAAATACTGAAACATGTGACTAGAAGTTGTTTCTAGGTTATTGCCTAGGTGTGCCCAAGATCGATTATTTGAACAAATTAATAGCTCTTGTTTTTGACTGGGTAAAAAATAGGCTGTTAAGAAGGATAGACCAACATGAAGACCATAGAGCTGTAGGAGGGAGAAAGCTCAGCCATTTTGAAGCCAAGAAAAGAGTAGAAAAACTATCTGAGTCGTTCCACAAGCTTTAGACATGCACAGTACAAAGATCTAGAAGGTACTGAAAAAGAGAAGAACCCCCCGGTATGCTAACAACCAGACGTCAAACATGTCGGCCTAGAAAAACAACAAAAGTCAATGACAGAAACATTGTGAGAGCTGTGAAGAAAAAAACCCATCAGTGACATCATCGGCAACCTCTGCAAATCAGGGGTGAAGGTATCATAGTCGAAAGTTAAAATGAGAGCAGCAATACAGAAACACAAACCACAAGATGCAAACCATTCATCAGCAGTAAGAATCAGAGGGCCAGACTGGAATTCACAGAGAGATACAGAAAAGAGCCACAAAAGTTCTGGAACCGAGATTAACCTCTAACAAAGTGATCCAAAGACCAAAGTGTGGAGAGAGAAAGGATCTGCTTATGATCCAGGCACAGCGGAGGTAGTGTCATGGCTTGGGATTGCATGGGCTCGCTAATCTTTATTGATGCTGCAACTCATGATAGTAGCAGCACAATCAATTCAGATGTTTAATCTTATTCAGTCAAGAGGAACTTCATAACGCAGAAATACAAAGATGCAAAATGCACTGCAAGCACAGCGAAGGACTTCATAAGTGGGTATAATTGGAAGATTGTAGACTGGCCAAGTCAATCTCCAGACCTTAACCATGTTGAGCAGCATTTCACCACAAGAGGAGAACCCCCAAAGCAAACAACAACTGAAGGAGGCAGCCGTATACAAGCCTTGGAAAAACATCACAAATGAAGAATGTGACGTCAGTGGGTGACTGGTTTGATGCAGTTATTCCAAACAAGGAATATACAACCAAACTATTTATTTATTTATTTATTTATTTATTTATTAATGTTATTAACTTCAATTTACTTTAAAACCATATGTATATTCCTAAATTCCCATACTTTGTGTGGTCTGTCATAAAAATACCGTGTTTTAAGTTTTTTTTTATGTAAACACAGTATCAGAAAATTAAAGAAACAATTCTGATCTATCGAATTTTTTTTTTTTTTTTACATATTTGCCAGTAATTTACTGCAGCTGCCTTCGGTTTCAGCTTGTTTGTGTCTTCAGTACGTAAAAAGCCTGCTCAGTTGGGTTGAGGTCAGGTGACTGACTCAGCAGGGGCAATTCTAAGATTTTGTAAGCAGGGGAGCAAGAACCCTTTTGGGGGGGGCAGTTAGGGTGGGGGACGTCTATAAGAAATCAGATTCAATTAGAAATCGTTAAGCATGATTTCCAAAATCTTGGGCAATGCCCTGTGCCCTCATATGGGTAGTATTAAGTTAATTGTGCCACTGCACAAAAGCCTGAAAATAATTTAGTATTTCGGGAAACGATTTTTGTACATTTATTCATAAAAACAACTGATAAAATAACCTTTATCTAAATACTGTTTATGTGGTGGTGAGCACTGCTGCTAATTTATCTCTATTCTGCAGTGTGCCAGTCAGTCTTGATCACTCATTTGAAAATAATCAAACAAACATGGTATTGTTGCTATCCGGATGCTCTAAGCCAATAAGGGATTGATGGTGCGCTGATCCAATGAAGTTAGGCATTGTCAGGTTGACCATATATTTACCAAATGATGTTCCCCCTCCAGAAGCCCCTCTGTGACTCAGACCTTAAATTTTGAATTAATTAAACTTTCAATTAATAACATTTTATTTAGTGCCTTAAGTAGCTCTTGGGGGCATTTGCCTTTACGTTCTGAGTCATTATTCGTCTATACTGTGAGGCGCTGTCAGATCAGTTTTGCGCCATTTGACTAAATCTGACCAGAACGTATAACTCTATACACTTCACAACTCATCCTGCTATTCGATTAGCGGACACGCCATCAATAACCACCAGTACCCTTGGTTCTATTAGCAGCCAGACATGATCTTGCAGGACCAGTGTCTCCGCCATGTTTTACGATGATGCAGTATGCTTTGGTTCATGAGCCGTTTTTTTTTATTCTCTTTCCACTCATTTTGGTACAAGTTTAAGAACAGGGTGGTCGACTCTAATCGGTCCTTTCTGTTCTTGAGTGCTACCCATTGTTTGCGTCTTGAGGTAGACCGCCTGGATTTACATTCATAAAACGCACATCTTGACTGTAGAGCTTGACAATGATACGCCTACCTCCTCCAGAGTGTTGACTTGGTTAGAATTTTTTTTTTAGGTTCCACGGAAAAAATTCTGTGATCATTATGTGATTATCATTAGTTGTCTTAACAACTACGTTGCTGAGTTCACTGGTACATTCATTCATTTTAGGAATCTACCAAATTACTGATTTTGCCACTCCTAAAGTTTCCATTGTCTCTCTGACCTGTTTTTTTTTTTAGTTTAATGATGACCTTCTTCATTTACATCAACACCTTCAGAGTTCCTATGAAGAGCTATCTTTGACATTAAGTCCAGTCCTTTTATCTCCTTAATCATGACCTTAATGTCATGACAACAAGGAAAACGGGTCACACCTGGTCACGAAAATTAGCCAATTGGGCAATTATTTAAGCCTGTAATGATAGAGTGAATACAGGAAATGTCTGGAATTCATTAAAGCAGCCACACAGTGGGTTAGAGGTTAGCACTGTCGCCTTACACCTCCAGGATCCGGGATTGATTCCCACCTTGCATCATGTGTTGGTGGGTTTCCTCCCACAATCCAAAGACATGCAGATTAGGCTAGTTCCCAAAATTGCTCGTAGTGTGTGAATGAGCATGCAAGTGTGTGTATGATGAACTGGCACCCAAGGTGTACCCCGCCTTATGCCATAATATACCTGGGATAGGCTCCAAGACCCACATGACACTTTATACAGGATAAAGCGGTATAGATGATGAGTGAGTGAGTTAAAGCTGAAGGTTTACGTATTATATCATTCACATTGATTGCTCCATTTCAAATCTATTGTGAAAACTGTGTCACTTATAGATCCTACTTTATCTTTACATGTAGATGGATAAATTCTGCAGTCCAGCTTGCTGGTCTTTAATTTCCCAGTACTGTACTGTGGTTGGGTTATTAGTGAGTGTAAGGTCTTGTTAGAGAGTGAAACTGTCATTTCACCATCAATGTTGTATGTGTTACATGTTTAACGGGATAGAGTAGAGTCTGTTTTTTTAATCGGGTGATTTGTACTTTTAAGTGACATTTCAGTATCTCTTTTATACTCCAACATTTATTTATCTGGATCATCAACATTGCCATTTCACTAGAAATTGCACAAGACAGCTCAGAGAGGTAATTAAGAATAGCTTAATGGTTATAACGTATGAGGTTTGCAATTAATCAATCGAACCTGCTCTGACTCATAAAATACCTACAAATTTAATATGAATTATGACGCTAGTACAAATTTACCTAAGTATCTCCCTCTCTTGGTGTGGTATGCACGATCATCAGATAAGATAAATCGCAGATGGGTGTAACCACAAGCAAGCATTCTAATTACCTTTGTCGCACCTGTTCATCTAAGTATGATACTTAAAACCTCTAATAAAAAAAAAAGTCTTCCAAAGGAGCAACTCCCTCTAATTTTGCCTTCCATCTCAGTATCTCATTATGTCGGTGTAACAGTGGTAAATGAAAAGTCAGTATGTTGGTTTTGTCTGGATAAAACACAATACGTAAGCTGATATTTGAATTGATATCTTAGAATATCATCTGATAGTGTTTGGAATGTCCTTAATACTGTTACACAAACATCCCAAATCATATACGGTATTCCGGAAATCAACCCCATCCTCTTTAAAAAAAAAAAAAAAGTTATAGTTTCGGTTTTCACAAAAAAAAAAAAAATCTTTCACTTTAAAAAAAATCATTTTTACTTCGGCGAGTTACATAAAATTCATTTTCATATGTTTTTTTACCCCATTTATGTCTATGTGAGAGTGTGAATGTGTGGGTGTACCTCTCCTCACACCCCAAATTCATTGGGATAGGCTCCAGGCCCTCTAAATAAATAAATATACTATTATTTTTTGTCGCATTGTACCTCCAAGGTTCGGGCTCGATTCCCAGCCTGGTTTGACTCCCAGCTCTGTATGCATGGAGTTTTCATGTTCTCCCTGTGATTGGTGGGTTTCCTCCCATAGTTCAAAGACATGCAGATTACGGTGGGCTAATTGGGGTTTCCCAAATTGCCTGTAGTCTTTGTGCCCTGCGGTCGATTGGCTCCCTGTCCACAGAGTTTCCTTTTTGACCCACATGTAAATGGTTTTAGAAGGTTAATTTGAAGACTGCTTATTTTTACTTTACATTATCTATTTGGTGTTTTTTTTTTACACATTGTTTTGTTATTTATTACTTAGTGAGTTCATATTCATTAGCATCACATGTTAACATGTGGTCACATATCACATTTACATTCACAGTATTTATGGTATTTAGTAGCTGCCCTTATCCAGAGATATTTACAGAAGTGCTTTGACATCTTTACTTTAAATACTTCCTGATCCTGGTTCACCAAGTTACTAGGAATAACAGTCTGGTGTGTTTTTCCCCCCAAATCTGTCAACTCAAGTAGTTAAGGGAGCAAAAAGCACAACACATGGTACCACTGGTGAACCTGCCAATTCTAATGTTCTGTGCCAAATGCCAACCGAGCTCCATAGTGACGGGTAGTGAGCACAGGGCCACCTAGAGGATGTCAGGCACTCTGATTGTTTAGTCAGAGACAGCAGGAGGTCATTTTGTTGGGCTCTGGCAGTGTCCATGCTATTTCTTGTTGGACAAAGGAACAGATATTGGTCCAGCTAGTGGGTTAAGGACTCATTGGGGTAACTGCCCTTCTCCTGGAAGCTCTTCCATGCTCTTGAGACTGTGGAGGGAATCATAGTTAACCATCAGACAATGGCACATATTGATGTGCCATCCAGAGGCAGTTGGACCGCTTGTGGAACCACTGTAGGGTCCAGGTATTGTCCCATGATACTGGTTGACATTGACCCTAGGCAAATGCAAAACAAGTAAAAGAGAGCCAGAAAAGATAAAGAGGGAGAAATGTCAGTGGCTTCCACCTGTAAAACCATTCCTGTTCTGGAAGTCGTCTCATTGTTGCCCCACTAATGGACCTGTTGCTAATTTCATTAACACCAAAGCAGCTGAAATTGATCTGCTACTAAACTGACCAGATCAATATCCAGGAAGTTTAACTGACTTGATGCTATACTCTGATTAAAAAGTGTTCCTTTAATTTTTTTTTAAGTATTTTGAAATTTCGGCTATAATCTTAAGGTGTAACATTCAAACACCAACCATTTTGTTGTTATCTAGCACATAAGAAAGTGAAGTTCAAATACATGTTATCTAAACACTACTACCAATACTAGTAACAAAATTAATGTTTTACATTGTCATTTACACAATTGATTAACATTTACACTTTTGAGACAGACTGATCAGATGTTTTAAATATGTACTGTAAGTTTTCTTCTTCTTTTTTTTTAATCAGTGATAAACTTGCTTTCATAATCACAACCCTCACTACCTGTACACATCACTATGGTAGGCAAGAACGATCTTTCCCTTCCGTCTCCTGCAGTGTGATTGGGCATTAAGATTGCACGCGCAGTGTGGTCGTGGGACCACCATAACCTCTTGGTTTTCCCCTCCAATACGCTAAACTTCTTCACAAAGACTCTCATTGTTCGTGCTCCAATATGCCGTGACAGGGTAACAAATTTACCACGACTGATAAGACGATGTTTAAACAGACAAGTTTTGCAGAAAACCTTCACCAGATAACAAAAAATAAAATGGATCTCTGACAAGATTGTTAATTTAAATTTTATGCAGCTTTTAGAAACATTAAAAGAGAAGCAGTATGTGACAAAAAAGTTGGGCGTTTATCACATTATCATCATCATCATCATCATCATCATGGTTCGCTTACTGGTTTATCTGTATCTCAAGGACACCAAGTAGAGGTACTGATAATGTGATTGCCCTGGGCCACATATATGTAAAGGTGGAAGTATCGAACTATATACTACCCAGATAAACAACTGAAACATCTCATCAGACAAAAGAAAACAACAACAACAATAACAACAAACAAAAAGACATTGTAGTGGACAGGGAGGGTGTACGTGTTCCAGGACATGTAGTTCAACAGAACCGCTTAGAGAAAGAAGGTAGACTTGTTATCATGGTGAAGAGATTAGCGGTTTAAAAAAAAGGCAAACGTAAAGTAAATGCGAACCTTGCTCGAATATACTGTTCTTTTCAGAAGCAAACGTGAATAGCTAGTTTCTAGTTCAACTCCTAGTTAACGCTCCAAAGTTGAGCTATCGAAAAAGTTTCCAGACAAGTTGTTTAACACACAGACAGATGGCAGCACAGTCACAGGGAGCACCGACTTCATAAGTCAGTGTGCCAAAAGACATCATCCTGTGTACATTGTGCCATTGTGAGCTCTGCCCTTGATATTGAGGAACATTACCGGTGATGAAACTTGGGTGGGTGTATGGGTACAAGCCTAAGACGAAGCAACAGCCTTCACAGTCTTCACTGAAGTACGTTTAATACGTTTAAGGGAGAGCATACAGCGAAAAAAACAGAGCTTGTAGGGTGAAGAGTGAAGTTTTTTACAATTTGTGTACATCTTAAAACATTCTTAACCTAAAACACTGCAGACATGGCTTGATAAGAGAAGTGAAACCACAGATTGCGGAAAAAACGTATGTATGTACTTATATATGTGTTATGTGGTGCTCATTCTGATGGGAGCGTACCTGTGTTCCCAGGTTCCTATATTCCCTGGTTAGTTTTTCTCTTAACACACATTAACCATCTTATTCTGTTTGTGACAAATGCAACTGGTTTCAAGATGAAACAGTTCCTGAATAAAACAGTTTATTTTACACACAACAAAAGTATTATGGTTATTATTTTATGTGGTTTTGGCGGTCTCTAGAAAAAATGTATATAGGGAGCTAGGAAGCATCTTTTTCAACTTTCCATTGTGTCCTATAAAGACCAACATACTATATGACCCTGGGATTATAGGACCTTGGTCACATGGGAACCTGGGAATATAGGACCCCAGAACTGGGGACCGGTATACTGTATTTTGTTGAATAAACCCACTCACAAAAGTAAGTGCAACCCTCTAATTTCAGCAAACATTTTGGTATAACTTCTCAAAGGACAATAGTATAAAAATGAAACTTGGATAAGTTTTAGAGTAGTCAATGTGCAGCTTTTATAACAGTGTAGATTTACTGTCCTCAACATACAGTCATTATTGTAAAAATAGCAACAAAAGTGAGTACACTCTAAATGATAACCACTATACATTGTTAACCATGCAAAGTCACATGTCCTTTTCATGGTCATGTGATTGTCATTGGACAAGTATGTCTCCAGATCTGAACCCTATTGAGTACCTGTGGGGCGTCCTCAAGCATGTGCTGGTGAAGTGAAGTCCAGGCCCAGGTGGATAAAGGCTGTGCTAGATAACGATTTTTTAACGATACTCATTTTTGTAGCCGGTTATTTAGACAATAAAGTCTAAATGTTGAGTTATTGTTAGAGGACAGTAAATCTGTACTGCTCTACAAGCTGCACATTGACTACACTAAAGTATATCCCAGTTTTATTTCTATAGTATCGTCCCTTGAGAACATATAGGCCTAATAATGTGGTTTGCTGAAATGTAAAGCGTGTACTCACTTTTGTGAGATACTGTATATTAGTCCTAACTGATATGCTGATATCTTTTTATGTTTTGTTGCTGTTTGTTTTATTCTCTTTGTATGTGCTGTTACCACTGAGCCCATTTGGAAATTTGTTGTGCTAGCTAATTAGCTTAGCATTAGCATAATTAGAAATTGTTTTTTTTTCAGATAAATTCAACAGGCACGTTGATACTACTCAACAAAGTATACTGAATGTGACTACTCTACAATGTTGGCAAAACCGAATTATCCTACAGAGACCTTCGAATCATTGTATTTAGCGGGAAAAACATTGAAAATTTGAACTGAGTTTTCGAGATTAGCTGTGTTTACAAGCTCTGTTTTTTCACCGTATGTTCTCCCTCAAATGTCTTAAAACCTGTCAGTAGAAGTTGCAATTGCTCTTCTTCCCCTGGGGAAGAAATATTGATGCACAACGCCGCGAATGTCGGTTGTGGAATGTCGATTTTTTCGGTTGTGGAGATGAAGGGCTCTTCCACTGTGAAGACTGATGCTTTATCTCAGGATCGTACCCATGCATCCAAGTTTCTTCACCAGTAATGGTCCTCGGCATGAAGGACGGGTCATCCACGGCACGCTGACAGGGTTCTTGTCAGACTACAACGCAATGTTCCTTTGCTCCTGGGTCAGCAGCCTGAGGACAAACGTGAGTCACATCACATTATCTGGACTGTTCTGTATGACACACCGACAGTGGCAGAAAACCCTGCCGCCGTGTTGCAGCCAAGTTCATCATGCAGATGTTGATGAATGGTTTCGACATTTACGCGGGTTAAGCTCATCAAAGGATGTTGAAGGTCTGCCCAATCTCCAACTTTTGAACCCGCTTTTGAAGCACACATGCCACTCAAAACACCTTGGATGACGGATTGCAGCATCATCGTAAATTTGCGGAATCGTGTCAAACATTTCAGTTGCAGATCTGCCCAGTTTCACGCAGAATTTCATGTTTTGCTCTTTGTTTGAACTTGCTGTCCATGCTGAATAATGCATGTGGTCAGAATAGCACCAGTTTTGGTACAGTGACTTATGAAAATCAATAACTAGGCTGCATCTAAATCAGATCAATGCTGTTAAACTATGACACCAAAAAACCTTTTTTGGGGGGTCTTTAAGACAGAGGATGCTGTGCTTTGGAGTTTCTCCATAATATTACCAACTGCATATTTTTGTATTATTAGCTTCAAGAAAGAGTTTAAAACTGGGTACAATAATTGCATTTTGGTTGAATTTAAAACAATATACACTATTTCTCTACCCAACTTCTATCTATGTAGCAAACAAAAATAGTAAAATCTGTGAGGAACATCTACAGGTTTGACTCATGGTCAGTAGTGCTATTTCTTATTACTTGTTCATAAATTCCAATATTACTTATCTTGTCTTTTTTTTAGGTCCCCAGACCATGACTTGTAGTAGTAAAAGGATTATGGAAACAGCATGCCTTCAGGTCTGTGGCGCCCTCAACTGGTTGTGCTGCACATTGCTTTTGTTTGTGTTAGATCTTCAGATAAGGTTTTCAAACTGAGGCCCGGAAACATGATGGAAGGTTCTGAAGGTTCTGATTCTGTTTTATTTAGTTACTGTGGCACAGATCACACTGAATGAAAGTTTTATTACTTTTTTAGCACTTTTTTGTTACTTGTATTAAATGGATATAATGCAAATCTCTTTAATGTTAGTCTGTGGATAACATCAACTTGGGGGGAAAAAATCATTCGGGGGGGGGGGGGGGGCGTATGGGAACGCTGGATCAATAAGCATTTTGCCTTCTAGGGAATTTGATAATTTTCCTTTTTTTCAGACCCAAAATGGTCTGTTGGAATCAGCCCAAAACAATCAATGTACTAAAGGAGGAAATCTTCTCTGCATGGGAGAAAATAATCTCTGAACTATTAACAAAAGTTAAAGGCCATTATTTCAAACTTTTCCTGTAATGTAGATTTTTAAATACATTTTTTGACTATGATTCTATAGATGATCAACCATTTACTATGAGACCTTTTGATCGACCATATAATTCACTGAACTCAATACTGTATTTAAATAGTTAAAGGTATCACTGGCTACAAAAAAAACCTGACAAACCTGCTTTAGGTAACTTTATCCTAGAAGCAGTGGCCATAATTGCCCTATAATTCACCCACTTTGACACATTTTCAACATATTGCAGTTGTACTGCATGTGCATGGAAATGAAATAGGTGTAATTGGAGTTATACATTATGATTTTACACAAAAAATGCCTGTAATATTGAAATGGGAGAAAAATCAATACAAAAAGTATGATGGTGAAAGCAACATGTTTCAAGTTTGGGGAACGCCAATTAGCCTAATGTCTTTGGACTGTGAGAGGAAAGTGGAGTATCCGGACTAAACGTCATGCAAACACGCAAACTCAATGCACACAGAGGCGGGACCCTACAGGTGCAAGGTGACAGTGCTAACTACTAAGCCACCGTGCCGCCTTGCGTCATATTCTTTCCATTTATAAATTATGGCCCTACTTGTCCTGTTTAAAACCCATCTTTGTCTTGGGCCCGGTTTGGCATGTGTTTTTGTCTATTGAACAAACTTAAATATTTTATATTGAAATCATATTCTGTTGACTAGAAGACGATATTTATATGTGTATAATAAATTATGTGTGTTATGATATCCGGTGGTGTAGTGGTTAGCATTGTTGCCTTGCACATCCAGGGACCGTGTTCGATTCCTGTCTCAGTGTGCATGCAGTTTGCATGTTCTACCTGTGCTTGGTGGGTTTCCTCTGGGTACTCTGGTTTCCTCCCAAAGACTTGCAGATTAGGCTAATTGGTGTTCCCAAATTGCCCGTAGTGTGTGAGTATAAGTGGGATAGGCTCCAGGTCCCCGCTTCCCTGAATACAGGATAAAGCGCTATAGACGATGAGTGAGTGATTGATATACAACGATCAACCACAATATTAACGCCACCGCTAGGTGAGCTAAATAACATCAATAATCAAATACAGTATATACCAGTAAACTGTTGACAGAATCATAGGTACCCAGGGCTCACTTGTGCCTGTGGTGACCAAAGGCCAGGTTGTCTGGGCTTATACCCCAGAAAAAGACGAACAAAAAGCTAAATGCTGACCATGACAGAAAGGTATCAGAACACCTACTGCACCCCAGCCTGCCGTGTATGAGACTTAGCAAGCAATAAATTCAAGGTTGTTAAACTGGCCTCCCAAATCTCAATCTAATTGGACATCTATAGAATGTCCTGGAAAAACAAGTCAGATCCATGGAGGACTCACCTTGGAAACCACAAACCCCAAAGGATAACTCCAAAGGGCTTGTGAGGTCATGCTCCAAGGGGCCAGAGCTGCCCCAGTGACACAAGGGGAACCTACACAATACTGGGCTTAATCTTTTGGATTTTAATGTTATGGCTGATGGGTGTATGGGTTGGTTCACAGCAAAATGATTTTCCTTTGACTTTCGGCTGCTCCCGTCAGTGGTTGCCATAGCGGACCATCAGATCCACACACAACTTGGTACAGGTTTTACACCGGAAACCCTTCCTGAAGCAGCCCTCCCGTACTATCCAGGGTTGGGACCGGCGCTGCTTCCAGTGACTGGGGTTTGGGCACTGGGTGGGAATCGAACCCAGGCCTTCTGCATGGCAGGTGAGAAAGCAACTAATAGCCCTGTAGTTTGTTTTATATATATTATATACAATATATACAGTGGTGTGAAAAACTATTTGCCCCTTCCTGATTTCTTATTCTTTTGCATGTTTGTCACACAAAATGTTTCAGATCATCAAACACATTTAACTATTAGTCAAAGATAACACAAGTAAACACAAAATGCAGTTTTTAAATGATGGTTTTTATTATTTAGGGAGAAAAAAAATCCAAACCTACATGGCCCTGTGTAAAAAAGTAATTGCCCCCTGAACTTAATCACTGGTTGGGCCACCCTTAGCAGCAATAACTGCAATCAAGCGTTTGCTATAACTTGCAATGAGTCTTTTACAGCGCTCTGGAGGAATTTTGGCCCACTCATCTTTGCAGAATTGTTGTAATTCAGCTTTATTTGAGGGTTTTCTAGCATGAACCGCCTTTTTAAGGTCATGCCACAACATCTCAATAGGATTCAGGTCAGGACTTTGACTAGGCCACTCCAAAGTCTTCATTTTGTTTTTCTTCAGCCATTCAGAGGTGGATTTGCTGGTGTGTTTTGGGTCATTGTCCTGCTGCAGCACCCAAGATCGCTTCAGCTTGAGTTGACGAACAGATGGCCGGACATTCTCCTTCAGGATTTTTTGGTAGACAGTAGAATTCATGGTTCCATCTATCACAGCAAGCCTTCCAGGTCCTGAAGCAGCAAAACAACCCCAGACCATCACACTACCACCACCATATTTTACTGTTGGTATGATGTTCAAAAGACCCCAGGACTTATTTTTGGGTCCACAAGGTATTTTCCCAAAAGTCTTGGCAATCATTGAGATGTTTTTTAGCAAAATTGAGACTTTTTTTTGCTTAAAAGTGGTTTGCGCCTTGGAAATCTGCCATGCAGGCCGTTTTTGCCCAGTCTCTTTCTTATGGTGGAGTCGTGAACACTGACCTTAATTGAGGCAAGTGAGGCCTGCAGTTCTTTAGATGTTGTCCTGGGGTCTTTTGTGGCCTCTCGGATGAGTTGTCTCTGCGCTCTTGGGGTAATTTTGGTCGGCCGGCCACTCCTGGGAAGGTTCACCACTGTTCCATGTTTTTGCCATTTGTGGATAATGGCTCTCACTGTGGTTCGCTGGAGTCCAAAAGCTTTAGAAATGGCTTTATAACCTTTACCAGACTGATAGATCTCAATTACTTTTGTTCTCATTTGTTCCTGAATTTCTTTGGATCTTGGCATGATGTCTAGCTTTTGAGGTGCTTTTGGTCTACTTCTCTGTGTCAGGTAGCTCCTATTTAAGTGATTTCTTGATTAAAATAGGTGTGGCAGTAATCAGGCCTGGGGGTGACTACAGAAATTGAACTCAGGTGTGATAAACCACAGTTAAGTTATTTTTTAACAAGGGGGCAATCACATTTTCACACAGGGCCATGTAGTTTTTGAGTTTTTTTCTTCCTTAATAACGTAAACCTTTATTTAAAAACTGCATTTTTTGTTCAATTATGTTATCTTTGACTAATAGTTAAATGTGTTTGATGATCAAAAACATTTAAGTGTGACAAACATGCAAAAGAATAAGAAATCAGGAAGTGGGCAAATAGTTTTTCACACCACTGTATATATATTCCTGATAATTCAGTTAATTACAATAATTTTATATATTAAAAATGACATGACATTGAAAGAGAGTAATCATTTAAATTATAGAAATTTAGAGCAAATATAACATTCATCAACATCCATCCTATTTGTAGTTATTACATACAAACCACAAATAACAAAATGAATCGTAATGAAATTCTCACTGAGACACACATTTAATTCCATAACTTTATTTCAGCTCCAGTGTTACAAACTGTAGCAGCATTTTTACAAAACAAAACAAAACACTTATTGCATGTTATTTTTGTCTATCGCTTGGTATCTTCAGTACTTTAAAATGGCACTTTAAATCCTTCTGGTGTTGTGCGTGAAGAAACCAGTGGTATTAGACCCGTTAGATTCTTCCAACCAAACCTAACAACAATGGAATGAGCAGAAGGGAATCACAATCAACACGTGCGAATCACCTAAAGCAACTCTGTCTGAGCTGGCTGTGATGCAATAGTCAGCATTATCGGAAAAGTTCCTGCGGGTTATAATAGAGCATCTAATACAAGCTTAATTCATGAGTTAAAAACAAAAAAAAGTTCCTCTTTAGACAGTCTATTTCTAATAAATTCATTCCTTAAGGTGATAAAGTTAAGATCACTGGTATAATCTGTTTTAAGAAAGATCTCTGTAAATCTTTGGGTTTTCCAAAAATCATACAAAGGCATTAGCTATGTGTACGTGCAGCCTCATAATCTGGAGCATAATCCATTAAAGACCGCTCTATCACAATGAATGCAAACAGGAATAAAAACAAAAGGCTGATGGGACTAGTGTAAATCTCTGCATGTAAACATAGCCAGTTGTATGGAAGTAAATAGTTACTAGATGAGGCAGTTAAACCAATAAACATTTAACACAAAGGCACATAAACAACTTTTTGATTTAAAAAATTTTTAACTGAATGAAGCACTCCTGGTTAGACGTATGGGTGAGAACACGGTACAAAGGAAAAAAGTCTTGGGCCAGCAGTCATTTCTTCAGATTTTGCTTCCAAAGAGCCAAATGCCAAACTCTCCAAGCTCTCAGTTTCAGTAGGAATGTCTTTTGTTTGTTAAGCCACACAGTTACATAGGAATCATTTAAGCATAAAAAAAAATAATAATAAAAAGAATTATGAATCAAGTCGGTGATCAGGTGATGTTGAATGGTTGGAACAGACGAGAGGGGAAATGAGGTTGCTGCAGAGGTTGGTACATAAACAATACATTTTAAATCGTATCTCTAGGCACTTCGCAGTCCGTCGCAGTAAAACATTTCTTCCCGCTTCTTTAATATACAAGATTTTTGCACCGAGAGATTCATGAGAGTATATACATCAAGAAATAAACGAACTTGTGCTAAACAGGAAGGGCTAGAATGCTGAATTTACATATATTTACACGATAAACCAGCTTTACACACTAATTAAAGAAAAGATCCCTGTTTGTAAACTATATGTAGTATAGGGAAAAGCTGCATAGATCATAAAACCCAAAGATGCTCGATTATCTACAACTGAATAAAATTCTTTTGTGCTTTTTAAAAGAAATTAGTTTTTTTTCCCCCTATAAGATTGTAAGCTTTATAATGACGAAATATATACACCCAAAATGCTGATTAAGTGAATATAAAAACACAACATGCATAGGCCTACATTTGGGGAGAGAGCGCAGTTGTTGGTCCGACACCAAGACCAGCACGGCCACGTGCTCTAAAATAAAAGCGAACAATCAGAGACAAAAAGGTGGCACCCCTTTGTCAGATAATACATCATGTACATCACACTTCTTTATAAGGTTGTACGCCGAGTTTTTGCAGAGTTCACAGCTTTTGTACCTTTTTAAGGAAGGGCATGTGATGCAGACATTCAAGGCTCGTGTTGTGTTTTGTTTTTCTTTTCTTTTTTTTTTTAAAGGAAATTGCAAGGTCACTTCCAGGAGAGACGTACACGGTTCGTTCATATGTAGCTTTACACCCGCGGTTTAACTAGAATGTTTAAGGTGAAAGAAAACAACTATTTACCAATAAGAAAAATGTAGTAAGCGTAACACACTCTGAGAACAGTGCTATCTGCCCTCTTCCACATATACGATCTCAGAGATCAAACGACTAATAGCGCCGTGATTGACAGGTCAGAGAGAGAGTAGGCCTTTCCTTCCACCCTGTTAGCACAGAGCATTTTATTCCAGGTCGACTTGGTGTGTTAGTGTGTTTTAGTAAGCTCATTCCGTTCGAGTCTTGTCCGTGTACTGTATGTTGCTTTCGTTTGGAATGGGGGGGGGAGAACAAGCAAATGAGAGGCATGTTCTAAACAATATTTAAAAACAAAAACAAAAAAAGAAAAACAACAGTATTTGTCCTTTAATTGTTTTTCATCATTTCACTTTGATCTTTGAGGCTAGAGGTAAATAATGATCTTGAAGTTAAAGGTATTATTAATATAGATCAATAACACAGAGATTTCCAGGTGGACATTTTTCTTCGTACTGATACATACGGTAGTGTGTATTTGTTCAATTTAGCATTATTTCATGACCAAAAAAAAATAAACTTTGTGACTTTAAACACTTATCACTAATTGAAAGCCTGAGACAATTTTATTGTGATTTCATTAATTTTATAAGTAGTTTTACATATAGTAGTAATATGTGGGTTTTTATTTTATTAGTAATTTTATACCTAATATAAAAAAAAAACAATAGCAATATTAGTAATATAAACATTTTTAAATAATTTTATATGTAACTAGTAGCATCAATTAAAAAAAACTATTTGATTGTAAATAATTCATTTCCTTTTTTTCTTTTTAAAGAAAATCAAAAATGAAATAATATGCTAAATGCAACACTATTTTGTAAATATTATTGACTTTGCATAATTGTTGGGTAAGTTTTTAGTTTTCAAACGTGAAAACATTCACGCTTTCAAAACATGTGGATTGAACATTTCTCCCGAGTTAGTTCGAGCCATCAGATTTAAATCTGGTTGCTTGTTTGTTTTTATGTTAATAATCCAGTTGTACTTGAATACTTGTCAGAATGGGGACTCGGATTGCAAACGGTCTCCAGTATTCCTTCTTTAGTTTAGAAACTCAGCTACAGTTGGCTGTGGCAAGTGATGGAGAAGCTGAGAAGTCAGGGCTCGGGAAGCTTTGATTAATAAATATGTGGCAACGCATTTAGATATTAGACAGTCCTAAAGCATTTTACTAAAACATTTAATCGACATGTGCAATATTAAATATAATATTATCGACATGTGCAATATTAAAGCTCCAGCTGTCAGTAGTTCATAAAGTTTAAGCTACAACATGTCCAAACGTAAAACTTTAACTACAGCACGTCAATGACTACATGCAGTCCACTGATGATGGAAACGGTTGTAGTTGTAGCAAACGTATGGAGTAAAGGCAACGTTCGCCAACGGAGAGCACTTAGCTGCTCAAAACAAAGACCTACACGACATCCAGAGATGCTGGAAAAAAATATTAATTCCTACATAACTCCAAACACATGGAGAAAGGTAAACTTGTCTGCTCCCTCTCACCCAGGAGGTAATATGGAATGCACGTCTGAAAATCTGGTTCTGCGTCCAAAGGCCTGCTGTGGCACCTACAGTACCACCCGAAACCAACATGATCCTTTTAGTTATTCCGCAACACAACAATTTCATTATGATAAAGATAACGGTATGCTGGTTTTTAAATGACAAGAGATTCAAGTTCGCGCCTTCTTTCAAGTGCATCTTTAGTGGTGGCTAGTTATTTGCCTACATACATTTTTCTGCTTGTAACAGCAAAAAACGTCTTCCAATAAATAATGTAGTTTGAACAGAATTCAAGCTCTTTATCGATTTGCTCTTCTGGAACTGTACACAATTCAAAGTGTGGAACAAGACGACGATTTGGTGCAGAAGTTCCTTCCGAGGTCTTCATGTCCGTCTCGAGCTGCTCTCGTCCCGAGTCAGGAAGTACTTGAAGGACTCGTAGACGGACCACGCGATGGCTGTCGAAGGCATCTGGTAAATGACGCGTGCTTGCACACCTTTAAAGAAGGCGGGAAAGCCTCCCAGCCTGTAGACCGTCCTGAAGGCATTGGCCATCCCGGAAAGGTGGCCGCTGATGCGAGCGGAATTTAACGCCACGTCCTCCTGCGTGTTCAGCAGCGTCTTGCAGACGTCGAGCGGAGTGGTGAGCGCCGCCGACACGGCGCCCGCCGCGGCGCCCGAGACCATGTGGGTTCCGGGCCAGTACTGCCGCTGGGGATTGAGCCGCTCCTGCATCAGCTCGTACGTGATGAAGTGCAGAGCCTGGAACGGGATGTTCATGAGGAGCTGCGTGCTGTAGCTGCGGTAGAAGGCGGCCACGCCCTCGTTACGACTTATTGTCACCACGCAGTCCCACAGGCCCCGGTACGGCGAGTTGTACATCTGCATGCGCTGCTTCACCACTAAAGGAGGGGAAAAAAATTTAATAAAATCAGCTCTACTTTTACATAAACAAACAATCTGATGCAATCAAATTACTGTTAAATGAATATGCGGGCACAAAAATCTTTTACCTTCTGCAGGGTTCATGACCGCATCATGGAGCACAGTGGCGACGCTTCCAGCCACACCTGTAAGGTAAATAAAAAAAATAAAATAAAAAATCAGACGCTTTATGTCGCATCAATTTCCGCACGGTGGCGGAACAGCGATGTTTTGACTTATACGCACCGTTGGCGATGTGGCTGTTGCCGCCGTTCTGAATAACGTCGCTGAGGCTGTACTTGATCTGCTCGTAGCACGCGAAGTACAGAGCGTGGGCGGGCCCTGCCCCCAACACGGTAATATTGAGCCCTCTGAGGGGCCGCAGGAGGCCCTCGGTCGCCACGATTTGTTTCAGAGCCCCGTACACGCTACGGTACTGAGCCTTCGGGTCGGGCTGTAAACTCTGCATACGTGTCTGATGAAAGAAGAAGAATTTATAGATAAGACATTGTATTTGCTTTGTGAAGTTCAGGATCAGGAGACTTTGTATAATCAATCAGACTATAAAAAAAAAAAAAGATTAACTGAAATCATCGATTTGGTGACGTTTCCTAGTACAAGCATTGTTACAGATTTCTTTGACCAGTTTTAGGACTTGGATATTGCATTAGGTTAATAACATTTATGATTTTTAATATGGTTAGCACTGTTGCCTCACACCTCCACGGTTTGGGTTCGATTCTCTGTCTGCCTTCATGGAGTTTGCATGTTCTCCCCGTGCTTGGTGGGTTTCCTCCGGGTGCTCCGGTTTCCTCCCACCATCCAAGGACATGCAGGTTAAGCTAACTGGTGTTGTACCCAAATTGCCGGTAGTGTATGAATGAGGGTGTGCACTCCGTGTCCCGGGATAGGCTCCAGGCCCCTCACGACCTCGTATACAGGATAGAGCGGTATAGATGCTGAGTGAGTCAGTGTGGCTTTATATAACTTTTTTGGTATAGTACTGTATGCAAAATGTATGATTTACTCTTAATACTGATCGCTGCTTGGTCAAACAAATAAATATGCGTCTTGTGCATGCAACCAGAGACGGTTTAAACATGATTGCACTTGCGACTCCACCATAAAAAATTCTATTTAAAACTATTCAATTTACCTTCACTAAATTACGTTTGATTACTGGATTTAAAGGCTGCATGTCCCAGCCTGTGTTACACTCTTACACAGTTTCGGGTAAATATTAAGCCGTGGCACATGAGCCGAGTCTAAGTAACTCGTTTGTTATAGGATTACTGTGGTTATCCAGGCAAGGCCGTCAGAAACCGCTGCTAAAACGCACAAATCACAGCGTAGAGCTGAAGCAGGTTTAAAACTCATCTGTTTAAAATCTCATCAGGCGAAAACTTCCTGGCTGCTAGAATTACAGACTACATATCAAAGGTAGATTACAGCTTCTTTGCAGCCACATGAACACATCATATGCCACTGTGGATGTTTTTTCCTTCTCATCCCCCTGAATTCTCCACATTGAGGAAGTAAAAAAAGGAACAATAAAAAAGATGCTTGTTCGTGCATGTGTATGCGAGTGTGTGAGTTTGCATAAGGCTACGTTCACATTACAAGCCACATTGCTCAACTCCGATTTTTTTTTAATAAGGACAGAATTGCATGTCATGACGGATCACGTAGATAATTACAAGAGACTTTTAACCGACTTGAATGAAATGAAATGGCACGTACGCACACATCGATACTTACTTTTCTTTGCTCACATTATCAGCGTTAAAATACGTCTGCATGCACGGTCACAGGGAGCACCGCCCTTCATAAGTCAGTGTGTCAAAAGACATACTCCTGTTTACATCAGGAGCTGTGCAATTTGAGATTATGACGACCATGTACAAGCTCAACCCCCGAAAATGTCGAAACCATTCAGCACCCTTGCATGGCGATTTTCGGAAGACAATCCATAACATTGCGGCCGGTGTCAAACAATTCTCACATGTGATCTGAACATGCGGCGTGTTGCTGCCGGGTTCGTCACCATCCTGCTGACCCAGGAGCAGAAGGGACATTGCGTGGATGACCCGTCCTTCATGTTACCAGTGACGAAACTTTGGCGTACGAGTACAATCCTGAGACAATGCAAGAGCCTTCACAGTGGAAAAGCCCATCATCTCCACAACCGAAAAAGCTATCGGATAATGGATATGTCTCCGATCTATGGCCACGTACAAAAGTGACTCAGATCTGAAAAACATCAGATTTGTGCGTTCACACAACGCTAAAAATCAGATCTCTGTCACATTATGGTAAAAGTGACTATAAATGTTATGCTGATCCGCAGTAAAGTGACCTGCTGATCCAAATGCCAGCTTGCAATAAATAATTAATGCCATGTCAACTCTGCGTCACTTAAGTGTGACTTCTCTAACCTGCATCAAAATGCCAAGAACAACATTGTTTTCTTTAGCGCTATAACCATTCAGCTTCTCACACCTCAATAACCCTGACCGGTTTGGCATGCACGCCCTGGACCGATCGGTATTTCTGGCTTCTTCTGTGTTACGTTCGCTTTTAAATTATCTGGCATGCACACACACAGGGACAGACAATCTCTCCAGAATCAGACACTGAGCTAAGTGGAAAAATGATGAACCCAAAACTAGTGCTTTGCAATCACATATAAAATAATGTCTCTGGTCAGACATGTTTTAAAATCTTTTTAACATCTAGATTTTTGTTTTGTAAGAACTACAACAATGCATTTTTACACTAACAGGAAATAAAAACCTGTAAAATAGTTCATTGTGAATACAATTGCAACAGTTTAAAATTATGACTTGACATGCGCGAGACGATTTGGGATGACCATCAGAAGTCTGAATTCTGGAAAACAGACAAAAATCGGCAAATCAGGTTTTGATCAAAATACCGTGCCATCTTTAATTTACAAAGACGGGATTTTCTTTAACCAGAGTGACGTGGAAATGACCACACCTTGGCATTGTGCAAGAAGCCGGTTTAACCAATAATGCAGGTAGAACAAGCAGGTTCTTACGCTTATGTACTTCGTCCAGACGACAAGATTGTCATAAGTAAAAAAAAATAAAAATAACCGGGACCTATGTTAAAATTTCTAATGAATGAAGGCGTAAGACCGTTAAGGCACGGCATTTTGATGAGTCTTTTAATATAAAAAAAAGTAAAACATTTGAATGGAAATGTTTTTGAAAATGTCAATCCTGGCCGAGGTGGCTCGTAGCCAACTACAGTCGCTGCGGTAAAACATTTAGTGAGTGGAACACCTGATCCTTGAAAAAAATATATAAAAATCAACAGATCATTTCTCGTCAACTTGTGTAAGAGACGCATCTGTCTGTGGAAACTGTACACACAATCATTCACCAACACCACTTCCACGTTACATGAACTCCACCATACAGTCCTGACCTCACTCCAAGTCATCTCCACATGTTTGGGCCATTAAAGCAGTTCCTGGGAGGCCAGCGTTTCAAACGTAAAGCAGTTTAAGTCTGATCTGCGAAAACTTTCTACCTTGATGGTATCCAAGCACTAGTCTAATGCTAATACAAGTCCATTAGTGTAGCAGGGGATTATTTTAGGGAAATAAAGGTGTTTTTACTCTGATAACTGTGTCCTGTACCAAGTCCCGTTTTGACTTTAACGCTCCAAATAATAACAAGATTGCGAACTGTCAACTGATTAAATATATATTTTACACTGTTTAAATGCTAGGAAGGTTATTTTGTGATAAGACAAAAAGGGACGTGGATGATGCTGATCAGAGCTTAGGTTATCAGTGTAGAAACTGCTTGAGCTTTGTGTGGATGAAGTTCTGTAATGGTTTTTAGAACGTTTTCAGATTTATATTTTTCCGTTTTCATTCACTCCCCCCAAAGAGTGAACATACAACGCTGACGTCAGGGACTTGATCGTTTATTAGATGTATACATTTCTGTCTGAGTGTCTGGGGGCGCCATAGGGCTACGCACAGTGCCGTCCTGCTCCGTTGTGTGTAAGAAAGTGATCAAACACTACGGCGTTACACCTCTGGTCCAGTAAGATAACAGCACACACACCCTGCCACTCCCACCAGCTGATTATCCTACACTGCAGCTCAAGGTCAACGTTTAATTAAGGACAAAACTACAATACACCTTCATTCTAAAACACTGTACGGTTGTTGAAGTGAAACCGCATAAAGAAGCAATCAGAGCAAATATATTGGTCAGAAAAAAAAAGAAAATTTACCTCAGGAAGTGTGTAGCTAATACTGACTAAGATTAATAAAAGCAGAGTTATGAGTTACAGTGCGTCATTCGCACAAGGTGTTTCATTTTTATTTTAATATAATACAGATTAGCGTTAGTACGCGGAAAAGAGTTTGTAGAAATGGGTGAAAGGTTCAAGCTTAAAATAATTTGATCAGCTTTAATTTAATAAATTTTTTTAATTTAATTTAAATTAATTTAATATCAGCGATATTATTGCAGGTTGAAGTTTCATTAAATTCTATCCAGCCAGTTTCTGGTATCTGGGTCTCTAATATATGAAATGATAAAGATATAATTGAAAGAGAGAGTTCCGAACAATGTACAGACAAAACCTTATGTATATATTTGTGATTTGTGTCTGGCGTTGAAAAGATTAGATATGAATAACCGCAACTCCACCACTGAACTTTAACACCAAGTGTGTCCCAAGCCACGGTTTTCCGTAAGTGTAAAGCCATTACTCAGTTACTCACTGTGTACAGAGGTTACAACGGGAAAGCTTTAACCTCACACACTTGTACACCCACACATACTCACACAAAATAGCGCTGCCCAACTCCTGATTGTTTACGTCATGTTAGAAATCCAAGTTGCGTCGCTCTGGACTTTTACTACAAGCGGAAGTGCTATAGCTCATTTACTTACAGCACGCCGTCTTAGTCTTGGCAAGTCTCATTGCTCTGACTAATGTTACTCGCCAATGTTTCAAAAATGACAGGAAAAGAAAACCCTAAAAAGCTTCATCGAGTACACTTCTTGAATGAAACTCCATGCTGTCGAAACTTATTGTTCTTCTTCAAAAGTTCAGATTCTTATTACTATTTCCATCCTTCCACTTTAAAAAAAAAAAAAAAAAGAAAAAAAAAGTACTCAATGACCCTCCAGGTCTTAGACAATGCCTGGAACAGGACACACACGTGCATTAGATCGGTCCTTCCATGCTTTTCAAACAGGCTTATATTCCGATCGACATCCTGCAAGTCACAAGTGCTAATAAAAAACAAATAACTGACAAGTTCATACAGGAGCAACGGAAAAAGAAAAATCGCTAATAACTACCAAATCAAAGTGAAATTTTACATTTAAACATTTTATTTACTAACAAATATTAAACAATGTGAGGAAAATAAAGTAAGAATGTACAGTATATGGACAAGGGTATTTGGCTAAACCCATTAATTATTGAATTCAGATGTTTTAATTGGGCCCCTTATCCCCAGTAATGGGCAATCTTAATTAATACCAAGACATCTTGGACAATGCTATGCTTCCAACAGTTTGGGGAAGGCCGTCCCTTTTACACAAAGCAAGGACTATAAAGACATGGTTTAATGAGTTTGCTGTGGAAGAACTTGACTGGCCCTAACACAGAGCCCTGATCTCAACACCATCGAGTACCTTTGAAATGAACTGGAATGGAGATTGCAAGCTAGGCCTCCTCATCCAAAATGAAGAGTACAAATTCCCACAGAAAAACTCCAAAATCTTGTGGACTGCTTTACTAGAAGAGTAAAAGCTGTTATAGCTGCACAGTG
The DNA here is from genome assembly GCF_024256425.1 of Clarias gariepinus. Classification (NCBI taxonomy): domain Eukaryota; kingdom Metazoa; phylum Chordata; class Actinopteri; order Siluriformes; family Clariidae; genus Clarias; species Clarias gariepinus. Next base: position 30,643,379 of record NC_071108.1, on the reverse strand, counting down.
GGGACCAACTCCATATTATAGTACATGTATTTGGATACACGGTCATTGCAGGTTTGGTCAAACACTTTTGTCCATATAGTGTATGTATATGTTAAAACATAAATATCCACTTCTGGTCCCCACAAACACTTCGGCAACTTCGGATATATAATATGATTCCTCATATGGTCATTAAGGAGGGAAACAGTTCTGTTATCAGAAAATAATTAACGACAAGGCGATGCCGCAGCAACGAGCCAATAATTATATTTGAAATAATTAAACAATAGATTTACGTCTGTTTAAAGTACGAATTAAGATTAGTTCTTTAATGTTGACTTCATGTCACAAAAGCTTAAGTTACAGCTATACATCTAACTTTTACGACAGCTAACACTGAAACGGTGTAGTGCTGGGTGACACGACCTTAAATCAATATCAGGATGCTTTGAACATTTTACCTTCATTATGAGTAATAAATAATTATCTTGCTTTGATTGTTATTTTCAACAGGATTTGTACTGTGAATATGCTCAACTATCAAAACTGGGATATTTCTTTCCTAATGAAAGAGCTCTCCTGTTGCTTTGATGTCACAGACAGGGGTCATGTGACTACAGTATATAGTACGTTTTTAAGGGTACAGTAGGGAATATATTAACAGAATTAAGGATTACATTGTGCCAGATTACATTAATTAGAGTTTCTGAATTCTAAATAATCGTCCCCTCAGAGGAAGCTGCTTTATCCCAAACGGCTGGGTTATAATGGTTTGGTGTAGTGCTGGGTGATATGATTTCAAATCAAGATTAATTTAACTTTTTCTCTCAATTTTGATTAATAAAATTTTTTACACACACAAAAGAAATAAATGACCTGACGTACACGCACACACACGTACGCGTACGCACACGTACACGCACACGTACACGTACACGCACACGAAATAATTGCCTTGAGCAACATTACATCTATTAGAGTTCCTGAATATTGGTTTCGGTTTATTTCCTATTAACTACCCAGCCCTAGTTTGGCTATTTGTTACAATGAACACTTTTCATGTCTGTTGTGGGTTTACACACTGCTTAGAGTCTTGGTTTAGACGGATAACAAAAATGTCCTTGCTATGTTACTGGATAACTGATGTGTTCTGGAGTTCACTTGTTCCTTTCTATTTCCAACTTTCTATTCTTAGTTTCATTGTAACTATGACCTTCTAGCTGCCTTTTTAAGTATACTTTTTAATTCTGTGTAAACTGCCTCTCTGCTTCATCGTCTGCTGTTTATCAGTGCTACGTCTCTACACCTACACTCCCTCTGTAATATGTACAAAGCAGATCAGTAGCTTAGTCTGGTGGATTTAGGTCTTTTGAAAATTCGTATTTTAATAATCTCATGGTGACATACAGATACACATTACAGCTCATTTCCTTCAAGATGAAGTCCACAGCCGAGTTGTCAGCCAGCTATCCGGGCTATGTGCTGTCCAGACACGTACTATGCGCTGGTCAAACCAGACAACAAGTGCATTCTGGCAGCGTCAAAGGAAATAACCGACAATAGGCAACATGAGCCGCGCTGTGCAGCCCAAAGGCCTTATCGGGGAGAATGTCATATCATTTCCAGCCTGTGCATTCTAACACTACTTGGGGTCATGTGAGGGATTCCAGTGGTGGCTTTTGGTCATATTAAAAAAGCTGACAGGACTAGGATTTCCCCAGGTTAAAATAGACTTCACACAAATATAAATGACCTGTTGCTTTAATGTGAGGGACTAAGAATGCAGGACTAAGAATTAATGTTGCTTTGGCACAGAAAAAAAAAAAAAGACCCTGGCATTTGCATCAGGACAAGACTATTTCTTAATATCCAGTGCAACAAATTAGGCTTAGACACTTTCAAGATTTTTTTTTTTGGTACAATAAAAACGATGTGGCTTGTTAAGCCTGATGATATTAATGTGTTTTGACTTTAAAAGTAGGAACTGATACATAATACTGGTATGAAAGGTAATACTGTTCTGTTCTAATTGGATCAACTTACTCATGTCTGCATAAGTGCATTTATTTTCACTAACATGAAATTTTTTATATACAGTAAAAAGCAAAATCTCGCGCTCTGGCTTGTCACTTCATGCATTACACTGCGACGGTGTACTACTCTAATGCTACATGTGTCGGAATCCCATCACCTGCTGCACTACACACATCTGCCACCCCCCCCTCCCCCAAATGAAGAAGGAAACAAAAAAGCAGTTTTACTACTAGTAGTTAGATTAATAAGTACGTTCTCATAAAGATGATCTTTTTCAGAATCAGAAACATGTGAGTAATTTCACTGCCAGACCTGAGCAAAATAAGGTCAAGCACAAACCTGTCATGAAACATTCCTGCTAGGACATGCGTTCACCTCGTTGTTAGACACAAAATACGAAGATATCTTTAACGCACAACGCAAAAAAAGACAGTGTTTCGATTACGTACAATGTTAGGTAGCACTTTTTAGAAAAAAACAATATGTTGAAGATGGTACATGTCATGTGGATTGGTTAATAAAGTCATCATTTGACCAGCACTAGATGAGTCAGCTTTATAAATAAGAACATTCTAGCATTGGATTGGACGACGATATTGACGATATATCAGATATTGTATCTTCTGATAATTAGGTTGAGCTGGTTTGCAGTTACATTAAACAAGTTAAACATAGCTACAAGTCCTGCGTACAGCGAGTGTTGATTACTTGAAAACTGAAAAGTGAGACTGTCAAACATGTAATGCTTCATCGTGCAGGAAATATATGCAGAAAAAGCTAGATATGGTGGTACAGCTCCAAGAACTAAGGAGAATAGAAGGCAATGTTAAGAGTCTTTTACAATGGGGAGTCACTGATCAGGGAAGAAAGCATTACATTTATTAAATTAAAAGTCTTTTTTGAGGAACACTGAACTGGAAAGTCAGCTTTAAAGGACAGGAGAGAGTGAGATATATATAGGTGGTGGTGGTGATGCCACCTACAGACCTCCAACTAACGCTGAGTACTAATAAGAGGAAAGAAGAAGAAAGTGTGTGAGGAAGTGCCGGATAAAGCAGAGGAAGAGTTCAAGACACATAACAAAACAGGAAGGAAGCATCAGACATTTTAAGGAAGGCTGGTCTTTCTTTTTAAGGAAAACCAGCTTTAAGAGGATAAGAAACTGAGGGAGAACAAGACCCACTGATGGCTGTAATGTAACCTACTGGATTCTAACCGCCATTAAACAACAAAAAAAGAAGAAGAACTGAAAAACTGTGCATATGTCCTAGATATCTTTCGGTGCAATTAGTGTTAGCCCCCTCCAGGAAAACCGGAAACGACCATGAACTTGTAATTAATAACTTTAGTTTATTAGTAACTCATTTTAAAGTACATTATAACATCCAACACCTAATTGTTCATACCATCGCTTTTACTCATGGTGGGGGTTAAACTTCAGTCAGATATCTAAGTACTGTACTAAAAGTTTCATTGAATTTTGTCCAGTCAGTTTGCATGATTCTCTGACATAACCTGACTGCACAGACATGTTTTTCTGAGATTGGTTTCGGTCCTCCAAAGTATGAAGCAAAGATATTACTGTCCAGTCAGAATATCACTGAGTTCTGACCAATGTACAGACAAAACCTTTCTTTCATTTATTTAGATTTATATTATGTCCAATTTTAGTCTATAACTAACTTTCAGTGCTCTTGATTGTTGGTGTGACGTTTTAAAGTGATGTCTACTGAACTACTGAGCAGCGTACAAATTCAGAGTTTTCTTTCAAGTAAAAAAACACAAATAGTGCTAATTCTAAACAAATGCTAAGTTAGCTTGTTAAAACCTAGCTGAAGTGTCATGGTAACTTAATTTTTTTAGCGCGTGCCTTGGAGCGAGCTTGGCTGGCCCCGCCTCCCCGGCGCGCGCGGTACTCGGCCATATCCTAAACACAGACCGCACTAGGAAGGGCGGATCTCCGGATCGCTTGTGATCCGGTGGAAATCCGGTGCGTGCAGGAGGGTTACCGAGGTGACTCGGATTCAAAAGTCTCACAAAACTGAGCGAGTTAAGTTAAGAGCTGCCATGTGCGCGTGGGTTCTTGCGGTGACGTTACCTTGACGGAGTCCACCGGGTACATGACCGTGTGCTCGAGCACTCCGGCCACCGCACCGGCAGTCATGTGCGTGCTGAAGGACGCGTGCACTGGTAGACTCTCGTAACCGTCGTCCTCGCTGCACGCGCCGTCCCCGTCTGCTCCTCCGTGCGGCTCCGACATCTCCAACCCCGCCGCCACCACCGGCTCGGCGCGCAGCTCCACGCACAGAGCCGCCTCGGCTGCACCGGACATAACTCCCGCGCTGTGTTGTTATTATTTTCTTTCCTACTGACACACACACACACTCACTCAAACATTCAGGTCTAACTGGCTGGGCATCCGGAGTTACGGAACAGCAGTGACGTCATTTTGGTCAGCGCCGACGTCGTGCCGAGCTGAGCGAATGAAAAGATCGGGTCTAAACGTGTCACGTAGGGTGGGGCGAGTCGTACACGGGGCTGTCTGTAGTACAACTCTCAGAACTCGTACTGTACAAACCGTGAAAATAGAGAGTTTATTTTATTTTTTTTACTTTTTACTCATTTCATGCAGACATTGTTGCCATGACTAAGGATTATGGGATGTATAAGGTTCTAGTCGAATGGAGCTAGAAACTAAAGCAGTTTTAAAGTAATTTCGTTTAAAGGTGAAACTGATTGAATTAACCAAATATGTTCACTAGTTATGAAATCTCACACCCTCTTGATCAGTGTTGTCACAGAAAACACAGGCGTGAGGGAGAAATATAAAATAAAATAAAATTTTAATGTTTTGTTCCCCTTAGTCACTTTGGAACGGTTCTCCATCATGCTGGAAATTGTTTGTCACCAAACTGTTCTTGGATGCTTTGAAGAACTTGTCCCAGAGGATGGAGGTTTTTAAATCATTCTTTATTCATGGCTGTGTTCTTAGGCAAAATTGTGAGTGAAACCCACTCCCTGGGATAAAAAGCATCCCCACCCATGAATGGTCCCAGGATGGCTTACTGTTGGCATGAAACAGGACTGATATGTGTCGCTAATGAGTGTGTGGAATGCCAATCTGCATGTCGTTGGACTGTGGGAGGAAACTCAGACACTCAGACACACACAGACCCAAAGGCAGTTCTCGGATCCTCAACCCTGGAGGTGCATGGCCAAAGTGCTAACCACTACACCACCGTGCTCCCTTGACGTTATGTTTCTGAATTCATTCATTCATTCACTGTCTATATCACTTATCCTGTACAGGGTCGCGGGGCTGAACTGAAGCGTATCTAAGGAGACTTTGGGCACAAGGCTGGAGAGGGTGTCAATCCATCGTGGGTCACACATGCAATGGGCAATTTGGGAATGCCAATTAGCCTAATTTGCATGTCTTTGGTGCCAATCACTACTTAAATTTAATTCCCTTGCTTGTAAAAATTTCCCGCTTTGCTCTCATTTTCTTAATTTTTTTCTTTTATTGTGTTTGTTAATGTGGTTATAGTATCACAACTTTGATATTTGTAAAGCCCCTTCTCCAGTTCTGTAAAGGGTTTGTAACCCTATAAAAAAAAAAGAGCTATAAAAATGAAATGCAAACATTTGGTAACTCTTTTTACAATTGATATTGTCACAATGTGACTTGAAAAATACTTTTTGTAAAATTTTGTGTAATTAAAAGTGTATCTTGCTCCATGTACAATAAATCAGTTTCTTTATGTAAGGACAAAGTGAATTGTTCTAATGTTTAACATTGCTAACTGTGTTTGGGACATTACTGCTGTTTACAGCCTAATTGCAAACTTCTGGCAACATTTGTGTTCTGTTTTCTGAATGTTTTGCAATTGTACTTCCTCTACTATTGTACACAGGAAAATAAATACTATCCCCACCACAGACTAGGGCTTTCATCAAAAGGCTGTTTAAAAAAAAAAAAGTTATAATTACTAACAATACATTGGTAGTTCTGCCTGGTTTCTTCTCAGCATTTTAAAACAACTGTCATGCGGGTGATAGCGATCATTTGAATTACCACTATAACTTCATGGAAGGTCTAAGCTATGTTGGGTGTGTTGGGTGGAGCAGAGGGTCTGTTCATGGGTGGATCTGTAGATTAGAGGGGCTGTGCTGCCCTTATCAGGCCGCGTGACACCGACAGTATTGGGAACAGCTTGCACCTCTTTCGACATTGTTCTATAGATAGGCTCAGGCTACATGTTGAATTGTGTTACTTGTTTTTTTTTCATGAACATGAACCCACAGGCTGTCTCACACCTCATTCAACACATCCCTTATGTATTCCTGATCTAAAAATATGCTTTAGTAACATAACAGCCTGCTAATCAATAATTCCAGATGGAGAATTTTTAAAAAGTTCCAGAATAAATGACAAAACATTCCACAAAAAAATGTCCCGCTTTTGTTGCTATGGAACAAGTTTCCCTTCATGATCCAGATCATATGATTTAGCTTAGAGAAACTAAACAAAGCAGTTCTCTGACCTTTCTGAAATAGAAATCTTGTGGCACGACAGTGGAGTGAATACCGTCACCACCCCACAGCCCCAGGAATCCAGAGTTATGGATCCAGCGTAGTGTTCTGCAAGTTTTTCCTTTGATTATGTGGGTTTAATCTGTATTCTTTGCTTTCCTTCCATAACCCAAAAACATTGGAGGTGTGAATGGGTTTGTGAGTTTGCCTAGCATCCTGTCCAGGTGTGTCCTACTGGGATTGAATATGGATTACTTACTACAGGTAAATTGATGAATAAATGTATGATGTCATTAGCAGCACATGTTACCTCATTTATAAATATATTACAAATGATGAACCTGATGGCCAAATTGATCTATGTGAGCTGTCCTTACAGTTTAGAAGTCATGACCCACCCCTCATTTTTTCACATTTTGCTTCCAAAGATCCAGACATTCTTGTATAATTATGTCTTGAGCTCCCCAGGCTTCCTGAACGACTTTTTTTCTCTCTCTTTAAAAAAAAAAAATCCAGTCCCTGTACCCGACTAGTTTCAGAGGAATGTTTTTGGTTTGTTAAGTCATATAGTGACCATTCAAGCATAAAAAAAAAAAATCTAACTTAAGGCATGAACCAGTGTGAACAGATGTTAACGGATGATCAGGCTGGTGATTAGTATACTGGTGGTGCGGATTGCTGAGTGGTAGGCATGGACAAGAGGGGAAATGAGCTTGCTGCTGAGTTTGTTATAGTAAACTGTGCAGCCTGTTGCAGTAAAACATTTGTTCCCATTTCTTTAATTTACCCTCCATTAATTAATCTAGTATGACGAAATAAGGGGTGGCTCAAGACTTTTGCACAACGCCGTATCTAAGTTGCAAAATACTGTATGTTTTGCCATTCTCCAAGTACTGGAGTTTAACAGGACGCTACAGATTGGTACACCAATCAGCTGAAGCCCTAATGTTAAGTCGGAGTGGTAAAAAGACGAGAGGAAACTGTTCCAAACATTTAATGCTAAATAGCTGTAATGTATTAAGTTTGCTAAGGTTAATGATCTGAAACCATAATCAGAGTATCTCTTCCCTGTGTGGCCTTTATAACATTTGCTACACAACAGTTTTTATTTCATATAGCTGTCTGGTAGTACTGATCATGGATTCGTATAGGAACTCATGCACTTATTTTTTGTCACACAGCAATTATTCGGTGCATAGTTTATTTCAAAGTAATGAAATCCAGCTTCATGTATTTTAACGCTAAAACCTTGTACACAGTAAGCAGTAGGCTCTAAAGTAAACTGAACAGCCAGACATAAAGGTTGAACAGAGAGAGAGAGAGAGACTCAGCGTTCCCTTTGCACCACAGAAACCGCGGCTACACACCAGCCACATTCTCTTAATCCATTCTGAATGAACAAATCCCGTCTCAGACACGGCAGAAAACAGACCCAGCATACACATGCAAAGGCTTTTTCTTAAAAGGACAACTTTAAAGTAAATGTTTTACTACAGTTTAATAGTAAATCATTTACAGATGGTTGATTATAGGTGGGTTAAAAATGTTCAAAACGTTCAAACAATGTTAGCAACTAGTCCGGCATTTTAGTTCGGAGTTTTCTTTATAAAATCCCTTGCCTCAACAGAGATTTAAGCTTAAGAACCCAAAGCATGTCCTTAAGTGCTTAAGCAATAGTAAACTCCTTTAGAAGTCTTAAACTGTAGCTCATATTCTGTTTAGTTTTTATTCTTCGGCTATTGTTTCTTTTGAACCATTTTTCTTAAATGTAAAGACCCATATTATTAGACTGTAATAATTAATAACTAATAATAATTACAGTCCGTTCGGAGGAATTATTGGCACTTTTTATGAACATGAGCTCTAATTAATATAGAAAAAGGACACATATTTAATAAGTGATATTTTGGACCTAAACAAATTGATTGGCATCTCAAATTTCAGTATAAGGTGGAACACTCTGCCTTTTTCTGTAGTGTTTAACAAGGCAGGAGTGTAGAGATCTTGAACCGCTCTTTCATGCAGACCATTTTCAACTCATTGAGATTCTTGGTGTTTATCTGCCCTTCTCAAGTGAGACTACCAATTTCCAGTTAGGTCTGAAGGCTGAGAGAGCCATTGGGAAACCTTGATTTTGGTGTTGCTACAACTATTTCTTTGTCAATTCTGACATGTGTTTTAGGTCATCGTCGTGTTAGAAATCTAATCAAGGTCTAGTTTTAGCCTAATGGTAAACCCAACAATGTTCTGAAATTTATTACGGCATTAAGCTCAACAAGACACCCTGGACCGCTGGCAGCACGTCGGCTCCAAAGCCTCAAAGCGACAGCACTGTAATTTACTGTGGGTTCAAGGTGCTGTCCTTTTTATGCAGTTCCCTTTTCGTTTGCCAAACATGATAACGTTATACATGAGCAAAAAGCTAGATTTTGGACACGCTAGGATTTGTGTCTAGGTTTAGAGAAGTGATTATTTCATGAAACTCTTCTAAAAAACGTCTATTCATGGATGTTGCATCTCACTGTTGATTTTGAAACAGGAAGACCCGAAGATTGCAGCTCTGAAATGGTAATCTTCGGAGCTTCTCTTTGTCACCCGTAGCATCCTCCTCACTCGGCGGGGGCACGATATGCTGTTGTCTTCCATTCTTGGCACATTTTATACATGTTGTTTTTTAAATGATTTATTAAATGAAAATATTTTTTTTGAAGGTATTCCTTAAAAACACTTTTGTTTTACGCATGTTGTTAAGGGCTGACAAAAGCAATTTCCTTGTCTGTTACCTCTTTCTTAAAACTCTAGTAAAACAGGAAATAGACACAGAAAAAAACAAAGTTCCTAGAACTAGATCCTAAAAGCAAAATCACATCTCAATTGTTCCCCAAAGATCAATTTTTTGGTTTGTTTGTTATGTTTGTATTATTTTTTAATACTGCAGTAATTTTGCTAAACATGTTTTTTTTTTTGTTGTTTTTTTACAGATAAAGCTATTCATAAGAAAAAACAACACTTTTGGAAGAATTCCTAACTGAATAGTTAACAAATTTCTTTAATATGTATAATTTTATAATAAAACCCAGAACCGATATTTCTGGAGTTGACTTATTAGAATTTACTTGTTCTTAAAATATTATTATTACAATTAGTAGTAGTAGTAGTAACACCAGCAGTGGACGTTAAACTCTTGTGCCCTAGTTTTAAGCATGATGGCAGTAACACACACTGGGTGTATTGTGTTCTGTCCTGTGAGGGAGCTCAGTGCTGACTCATGCTCTGTTGTCTCTGAGTGCTCTTGTATCTCCATTTGTCGAGCTCGGCTGAGATAAACGGCCCTCTGTGGCAGCTCTATTGAATACAAACAAGCGACCAGTTCTGGGCTTTAGGACCCTGACACAGTTTACTTCAAGTTGTTGTGGAATAACATAGCAAAGCATTGATTTATGCATTTACATTCACTGCATTTGGCAGATGCCCCTTATCCAGGTTGAATTACCTAAGGCTTGGTTTGTAGTCTCCAGTAAAAGCATATTCTCATTCTAGAGCAAATAGGTCAGGATCTTAAAATACTCTCAAAGCTAAAGTTATTATATTTAGTTCAATAAGTTGGTTAATATAACAAGGAAAACCATACATAGTGCAATACTGTATAGACATTGAGTTATTCCTGAATGTAATATACACTTGGCCTTTTTATGGAAAAGAAACACAGTTAATAAAAAAAATACCTTGGATTGCGAGCTTAACTTGTTCCGGAAGTTTGCTTGCATATCAAAGCACTCGTATATCAAAGTGAGTTTCCCTGCTTTGAAATAGTGGAAACTCGGATGATTTGTTCCACAACCCAAAAATATTCATATAAAAATAATTTATACAAAATATAAAGTAAAAATAAAACAAATTTACCTGCACTTTGCCCTTGAAAAATGTCCCGACAGAGCAGTGTTTCATTTAGTGTGCAGGATTGGTTGTGGGCTCAATTAATTATATTTTCTAGGGTTGACTTTTCATCTCCTCTTAAAGTAAGTGTCCTCCACTGTAACCCATTGATGTTGTTGGTTTAAGTGATTGTTTTTCTATAAAACCAAGTTGGCCTAACAATACCTCAACAATTAATAAACGACTTTAAACAACGACTCAAGACTCATCTGTTTCTCCAGTACTTGGACTAACCCCCCCGGAAAAAAAAAAAAAAAAAACTCTTCTTAGTTGTGTTGGACTAATGGCACTTAGTTATTAACCTAGTTAACCCAGTGTAAGTATGTATCCAATTATGTAAACATTAAAGCACTTTTTGTAAGTCGCTCTGAATAAGAGCGTCTGCCAAATGCCTAAATGTAAATGTAATAGACACAAACAGTACCTTTCCCCAGAATTCCCAGACACAAAAGAGTCCATGGCAACGAGAGTTTGTTCTCAATATGTGAATCTGAGGGGAGTGTGTCTCTCCAAGTGAAATAAAAAATTTTAATGCCTTCATAGGTGTACGTCCAGTCCTATTGGAATTCAGTGTACAGAGCACAGACTTGACCAAACATCACTCCTAAAGCTGCTGCCCAGTCACCCAAGTCTACTACAACTTCAACAGCTTGTTCAGGCTCATCCTGTAGCTCCCTCTGACCCCAATCCTCCACAGCAGAGCTCTGGTTAAAGAGAACAATCGTGTGATTCAAACTCAAGCAAGTTACTGTAAATCGCTGGCTCAGCTTGGTTGTTTATTCAGTCTGTCTTTAAAGTTTTCAAGAACACAATGTTACCTGTTGTCTCTACAAATACCGCTGTAATACAATATTCATTAATTAAAAATTTATCTACTTGGTGTTTTTACAGTGTCCTTTTATAGTACAATAAAGACATCCAACATATACTGTATGTGTGCTACTTGAGCTCTGTGAAGCATTCGTGTACTGCAGGCTCGAATCTGAGGTGCATTTACTGTAATTGACGATTTTGGAAGCAGGTAACTCTCGCAGGGAAGTCTCCGCAGCAGAGGAAATTCTTGTTCATCTTTTCCTGGAAAGGTTCTCATGAAAACCAGTTTCATCAAGACACTTCATGGTTTTTGTGACTGACTTTAAAGAGACTGTACAGATCTGTACTGTAAGATTCAAAGTTCTTGCAAATTTCCGGATGGACTGTTTTAAAGTTGAATGTATGGATGCTAAATTCGTAGTTTTGATGTCTTTGGAAAAAAAAAAAACTTTTCCTGGTACTGTATATACAGTATATGTGAATTTTGTACTTTTGTACAAGTCTTTTTGGTTTGTTGTATAATTCATGTGTGATGATGTTTGTTCTGTCTGTAACCTATCCCAGCTGCTCTGGCTCAGGTCATCAACATACTGTAGGTTTTATCACAAGTGATCCAGACCTTTAGATCATCTCTCAGTCACAGGCAGTAAGCTTGGGGGTCGCAGGATGACTTTACAGACTTATCTGCTCTGTCCTTTCAGATCATCTCTCTCCACCCTGCCCTCCAGCAGACAGGAGCCACATTACAAGCATGACCTCTGTGGACAGGATACACACATTCTGAACACTCGCTTGCATACAGCCTTTTGGGAATGTACTGTGCTCCTCTTAAGACAATGTCTATTTACATAAACAAGTCATCTCCATGCCATTATGTAGAACAGATTCATCACTGAAGACATTGAACGAAATTATTTAGACATTTTCACATCTAGAATTCATTGATATTCGAACAGCAAATTTGACAGCATTGGTGAGCGACATACATTCTCATTACTTTTTCCAACATCTAGGATAAAGTGTGAACACCATCAGATCACTAAACACATATTGGCCAGTAGGGGACAGTGAGGAGACATGCAGACTACTGTAGAGAACGTCCACTGTCGTAAAATACTTATTATACATCCATCATCCATTATCTATACTCTTCTATTATCTATACCCCATATCCTGTAAACTCGGGGCACAAGGAGGCCAATCAATTGCAGGGCAAAAGCATACAAACATTCATAGACTATAGGCAATTTGTGTTTCCACAATTACAGTTTTCAATTACACTGCATGTACACTGCATGTCTTTGGACTACAGGAGGAAACTGGAATATCTGGAGGAAACCCACCCATTACAGGAACATTCAAACTCCACACATGCTTTCCAAAGGGAAACATATTATATTATATTTCTGAAAGAAAATGACAACATTCCTCAGTGAGGTGAAAAGATAAGGCATAACTAAATATTTATTTAAATAACTTTTTACATTGTAATAGATTCATAAAACGTCTGCTTGAAGGAGAAAACATAATTTAAATGTAGCATGTGTATTACTACTGATAGAAGAAATTTAATTTATCATAGGTTGTTTTTAGTCAAACATTAGAAACACATTTTTGTATTACTATAAGGGTTGTACTTAAAATAATAGAGAAGTGGGCATAACCTTTTAACCTTTGCCTGGCTTCAAATTTCACGTTGGTAAAGTAATTCAACCTCTATGCAAAGGTGCTACTCAACATAATCTCATATCACAAGCCATGCATTTGCTCCATCTTTAAACCCAACTAATGAATTATCTTTAAAAATCCTATTTGTCACAGTTGATTTGGTTTTGTCTTCATTGCTGGTTTTCCGGTCTTTAAACTTCTCCATTCACCTGTGTACACTGCTCTCGTCAATGGTGGCATCCCAGGAAACATCCTAAAGCACAGTGCTTTAACTGTATCTGCCATAACTGCGACAAAGGAGATTTTCAAAAAGGATTTGACGGTTGGGTTTGACAATGGCACAAATGGGCGGCTTGTGATGGAGACTATTCTGAATAGTACCTTTACATAGAGGAAAGGCTACTCTACCAACATGAGCAATTTGATCTATTTATGTCAGTTAATGAAAAAAAGTTATGCCCATTTTTCGTTGTAGCCTTTGTAAATGTTTATTTTTATTTTAATGGTTCGAACCAAAAATTAATTAAAACACACTTAAATAACAGGCTTCAAGCAGTTTATTTGAGGAGTTAAACCCTTGAGGTGCACTATTAACAGAAAATACATTAATGATGACGTGTTACAGGTATCACTTGTACTTGTGTAAATGAATTTCCAAGAACAATGCATCCTTGAGCACTTGAGTTGCAATTTTCCAGCAACTATATAGTTAAATTTCACCTGCAAAAATCATTTATAATCATCACAAACATAAACTGTTTGTTTATGGGTTTGGGCACTGGCTGGGAATCGGACCCGGGCATTCTGCATGTCAGGCGAAATACCTACCACTAAGGCACCAGTGCCTGCAGCAGTATCACATGATATGTTTATATCATAAATACACACAGGTGGTTAAAGTGTTGAACTACATAGCACTTTGGATGAGATGTATAATAATTTCTTTATTCAATCACCATGGCACAGACAAAACACACAAAAAAAAGAGAAAAAAAAAAGAAATCAGGATAAACAGTGATTGAACTGTATTGACTCCAAATGATTGACTGGAATGGTATGTTTTATCTTTTTAGGTTACAAAATAACAATAAAGACTCTGGAAGGTCAAGTTTTGGTTTAATCATAAGAACGTAACATTTCTGGTCGAACTGTTTCCCACATGCATGTTACAGGTCTGGCGCGTGAACGACTCTCAAACATGATGCCAAAAACGATGGCTTGTAATGCAGAGTTTTGAATGATATAAAACACTCTGGTAAGGTAAAGACATTCTCTTTTTTTACTCTTTGGCAAATTAACAGCAGTAATGATTCCACAATTTTTTTTCACACACTTGTAGGAGACTCTGTAAGAGAAATCACGTTTAACTCATTAAAACTTGACTGTGTTCGACTTAACGTACACAACTACACCTCTGAAGAAATCCCAGGCATCAAGGTGCAACTCTATATAGGGGGAGGAAATAATGGTGTTTGCATGTGTTCGGTTTTACATGAATATTGCACTGTTTCTCATCATACTTCTATTAAGACTGAAAAAAAATACAACCATCATCTCATTACTATTAAATAACTCATTTAAAAAATACAAGACTGGCACCAACTACAGCATTAAAGAAAAAAAAAGTAGTTAAAACACCGAGCTAGTAAGGCTAGAAAAAACTAACAGTCCAAGGCGAAAAAAACAAATAAATAGCAATACAGTGTCACCTACTAAATAGTCCAAATGCTATTCTCGTGACTAGTACTCTCAGTACCTTACCATACACATCCCTACACACACTGGGTCACTTTCTGAATGCTTATTTCTGAATGGAATGAATTAAAACCGAGGAGGACGATAACATTAGTTAACTTATGACCAAATCATATTGAAATAAAAAGCTGTTAAAGGTCTGAATGCAAGAATAAATGGAGGAAAAAAACTGCTTATAAAACCACTCACAGGAGTGTGAAATCTCTGGACAAAAGGTTGTTCTTATCTAAGATATTTCTGGGACAAAATATAAATAAGAACATAAATAATACAGGTTCAGTACCTTTGCTACCACATCCTGATTTAGCCAGGAATCAACAAGTTCAGAGGCTTTTGTTAAATGTGATCAGCAAATATCTAAAAATCTCAAGTTTTAATTAGAAGTAATTTGGCCAAAAGTTATTTAGCTTGTGTGCGAACTGCTGCTTTAAAGTGTGTACATTGCAGTGGTATAGTTTAGGTGGCTGGCTAGCTAAATATTAATTTGAGTATTTAACACTAAGCATTAGGGATGGAGGTGGTGTCGTTTCGGTTACGCATCGAAATTTTTTTAGTGTGGCAATACATGTCTCGACACACTGACTTAAAAATAAAATCTTACAGAATCACAATACAAATCAAATCACCACCCAGGTATCTTAATAGTACATCAGTTTGTCCCTGGTTACTCGCATCCCTGCTATGCATTACTTTAAAGAAATGTTAGTTGTGATTCTCAATTAACTGATCAAATTTAACTTGGCCTGTTACTTGTTGACTCAAATGGTCAAGATCTACAAATTGGCCATGAAAATATATGCTATGTCTCCTCTGCAATTTGGCTCTGGTTTAAAGTCCACAATACAAACTGGTGTGGGATGGGTAGTGGTTGGATCCCGTCAGAGAGACCTTTGCTTTTAATAAGCTACTGCCACCTACTGGTTGGCATGCATACTTATTTTTCTAAATAGGAATTTTTCAAATCCATCTGTAGATGTATTTATAAGATGTATAAAATATGGACAGGGCCTCAGATCGTTGCAAAGAGTACACAGATAAACCTCATTCTAACCTCGCATTCAGTTCTTTTCACATTAACAATTTTTAAAGGCAACACAAGCTGTCTTTAATTTTCTGAACTTAATAGCCGAACTGAACTCGTAATGTCCGGCTCACCAGGCATCCTGGAGTCTTGATGAAAAATGATTGCACTGAAAAGCATTTTCCACTGGCCTTTCACTCCTTAAAAGTAATTTACCAACATCATAGCGAAAAACTTAAGAATCAGTCCCAAAAATTAGGGCTGGGAAGGAAGAGAGGTCATGAGTCAATGAAGACCAGAAGGTTCCAAATCATATAGGACGATCCACATGACTTTAAAAGCCCCAAGCCCCTCCTTCAGGCTTTGGAGTGGTGCATGATTCACAGGACTTCACAGGCTCTACCACATATTTAAAAATATATATATTCAAGTCAAAAGAGTCTCATCCAGCTTTTTGATTTGTTCATGCCCTATAAAGTGACTGGAAGGCCTGGAGAGCTCAGCCCTTCTTCCAACCATTGGACTGAAGGTCCGCGGTTCAGTGCTGCTCTGCGGTGAATACGCCTCAGTCGAAGAACATAGAGCATAATGGAAAGGAGCACCACCATAAAGCAGACCAAGAAGAGATAATGATTGTTCATGAAGGTGAAGCCACGGTGCCAGTGCGAGTGCGAGCCCTTTAGACTCTCCTGCTGGATGTCCCTGATATTGCAAAAGAAGTAAAATTGGGAATTAATACTAGCATACAAGTATTTGTGTTGCATAAAATAACATTTCAAAAAGGGGTCTATCTTTTTACTGTTCCAAATATTTATATCTAGGACATATATTATCCTCTCCTGACTCAGATACTATCTGACTGATCGTTATCAATTTGTAGATTTAAATGGTGACTATTCTGCATGTTCTCAAGTGGAGTGTGGTGTTCCACAAGGTTCGGTTTTAGGCCCAATGTTTCTTTTCCTCTTTACATGCTTTCTCTGGGCAACATAATTCTTAAGCATGATACTAGTTTTCACCGTTATGCTGATAACACAGTTTTTTGATCACACTGTAACTTTGGCCTTTCTGTTCCATCAAGTGCCACAGTAAAAGCTCTTGGTGTGATTATATATTCCAGTCTTTTATATGAAGCTCATGTAGATAAAATTACCAGGATAGCATTCTTTTGTCTAATCCAAGATAAGAAATATATTGTCACTAAACAACACAGAAAAATTATTCATGTTTTTAATCACCTCCAGGTTGGATTATTGTAACGCCTTACTGTCTGGTTGTTCAACTAAGTGCATAAACAAGCTTTATTTAGTACAGAATAAAGCAGCAAGAGGGCTCACTAGAACCAGAAGATACGAGCACATCACCCCTATCTTATCCACACTGCATTGGCTCCCAGTAAAATTTAGCACTGATTTTAAAATACTACTACTGACCTATAAAGCATTAAATAGTCTCGCGCACAATACCCGAGTGAACTGTTAGCGTCTTACAATTCGCCACGCCTACTTCGAACATAAGATGCAGGCTGCTTGTCAGTACCGCATATAATGAAAACTACATTAGGGGGTAGAGCTTTTTCTTACAAAGCCACAAAGTTATGGAATAGCCTTCCAATTAATGTTCAGGACTCAGACATAGTCTCAGTGTTTAAGTCTAGGCTAAAAACCTATTTATTTAGGCTGACCCTTAGGTAGGGGTAGTGGTTAGCACTGTTGCCTTGCACCTCCAGGGTCCAGTTCCTATTACCATCTTTGTGGGCATGAAGTTTGCATGTTCTCCCCGTGCTTGGTGGGTTTCATCCGGGTACTTTGGTTTCCTCCCACAGTCCAAAGATATGCAGGTTAGGCTAATTGGCGTTCCCAAATTGCCCGTAGTGTGTGAATGGGTGTGTGAGCCCTGCGATAGAGGCGAGCGAGCGAGCGGGTGAGTGATTTGCCTTAGGTAAAAGAGCAGATCTAGGGGACTCATGGACAGAGTATTATGGTGAACTGGTATGTATAGATGCTGTCTTCGCCACTTTCACTGATCACTTAGGTTTGTTGACGGTGAAGTGATTAAGGATCCCTTCGATGTAAAGCAACCAATGTCTGCGTTTCCTTGTGGCTCTCCCTTTTAGTTACGCTGTAATAGTTAGTCCTGCCAGAGACCTTGCTTGCACTCTGCACTAAATATACAATCACCTTATATATTACAATACTGTGACTATACCTGACTGTTATCTCTCCTTCTCTTTTCTCTCTCTCCCTCTTAACCTCAAGATACTGTCGGCCCTGAGCTGCCAGTGATCCAGACCCCCTCTCCGTTCTGGACCTGTCTGACTTGTTCTGGTGTATCGCCTTAGCTGATGCAGACAGCTGTTCTCTGAGGTCTGGTGACTGCAGTCGCTCAATAGTTCAGGACTGGAGTTTCCTACCTATCTGAGCCTCCAATAATGAACTGGACTCGATATTAACTTAAAGATATCGACTGTTATATTGAACCTTCAACTAGCTAACGCAGTATGACTGCAGATCAATCCCTGCTATTTGTTATCACCCAAATGACGATGGGTTCCCTGATGAGTCTGGTTCCTCTCAAGGTTTCTTCCTATTGTCATCTCAGAGTTTTCTTCTTGCCACTATCATCCCCAGCTTGCTCATCAGGGGCAATCTATTCATTTTGATTCATACACATTTTTCACATTTCATACAAATTTCCATAATTTTCTTTTGATTGTATAAGGCTGCCTTGCGACAATGAAACTTTTTGAAAGCGCTATACAAATAAAATTGAATTTAATTATATTATATTGCTCAGGATGAATGTCATTTGTAATCTTTGTTTGATCTGCGAGCTTCTGATCTGACTGCTGACTTGCCCCAAACACCCTACTGATGTAGCTGTACCTCAGAGGTAGGAACCGTGTGCGGTACAAAATGGCTCCCAGAGTCCACTGGACCTCTTTATCATAGACGAGCAGAGCCGTTCTTAGGTTCTCATAGCCTCGAGGAAAGGAGAACCCGGAGTGAAACACCTCATATAACCAAGCTGATTTAAAACACTGGTACCTGTGGGAAGAGGCAGATGGCAGCATTAGCTCTAGTTCTTTGAGCGTTCGTCATAACTATATTATGATTTTTATTATCCGTAGATAGAAATGGTGTTGGAACATACTTCAGCCTGTGCAAGTCTGCATGAGAGGCATAAAGACCGCGGTCAAAACGTTCCCTTAAAATTTTCCACTGGGTAGCACAGTAGTCCTGCAAAAATAATGATCAAAATTTGCTTACCAAAATCCCAGACCAGGACTAAAAAACCTCTAATTAGCTTATGCACTACATATCAGAAAATTAATTAAACATAGTGTTTCTTCTAAGGATGCTTCACAAAATCTATATCTATTTAGATCACAGCTGCATCTCAATAAATTTGAATATCAAAAAGTTGATTTATTTAAGTAGTTCAATAAAAAAATAATAAAGAGTGAAACTTAGATTGATTACACACAGACTCATATATTCCAAGTGCTTATTTCTTTTTATTTTGAAGATTGTGACTTACAGCTGCAGTCCACTCCTTGTGAATCTTCCCAAATTCTCGAATAGGCCTTGTTTCACAATCATTTCAAGGCTGCAGTTATTTCTGTTGCTTATGCACTTTTTTTTACAACATTTTTTCTTTCCATTCAACTTTCTATTAACGTGTTTTGATACAGCACTCTGTGAACAGCCAGCCTACTGAACCAGACTGAGACACCATTTAAAGGCTCAGGAAATCTTTGCATGTGTTTTGAGTTAATTAGTTGATTAGAGTTCAACACAATTAGTTTCCTATATTGAACTTTTACACAATATTCTAATTTTATGTGATATCGAATTTTGGGTTTTCATTAGCTGTAAGCCATAAGCATCAAAATTAAAAGAGAGAGAGAGAAAAAAAGAAACGCTTTAAATATGTTTCTTTCATATACAAGTGTGTGTGCAATGAATCTATATACTAGTTTCACTTTTTGAATTAAATTACTGAAATAACTTTTCGATGATATTCTAATTGACTGAGATGTACCGGTCTATATGTATATATGTATGTGTGTGTATATATTAGGGATGCACCAAAATTAAAATTAAGGATGCACTTGGCCAAAACCGAAAAAATAGCTCGTCTTAAAAACTTTTACATTTTAAAACACGCTTACTCTATATTTGTGTGTGTGTGTATATATATATAAATTTTTTTTTTTTTTTTTTTTTTTTTTTTTTTTTATTGCTTGAATTTAATGGATCTGAAATGGAAAAAACTACAACTCAACAAAATCAAACTTTTATCGACAGTAAAATAACTGCATTTAAAAAAAGTTTAACAAAAAAACAATAATGCCAAAAAAATAGTATTCCTCTGGTTTAATGTAACCTTAAAAATGTTTTTGCACCAGTTGTGCAAAAAAGATCCATAATTATCTGTAAAACTCGAACAAAATGGCAGTGGGCCCCTATTCTGCTGCTGCATGTAAACAATTTTTTACTTACATTTTAAATTGCTGTGCAAAACAATGCAAAAACAGCAACAGAACATGACCCAAACTCAAACTGTAAACAACACAGTGCTACACAGATTTTAATATAACTGCTATGCACACAGAAAATTGGACTGCTGTTTATTTAAGCAAATGTGGCAGGTTTTACATTTTTTCTAAGAACAAAAGTTGCTCAGCTTTTTGGCTAGAGACGGTTTTCTCTTCTCATTAAGAACATGAAAAGCTGCACTGAACAGTCTCTTACTGTCTGTGCTGGTGCTGTGGAGAAAATAAATACCTGCATTCAACCCGTGCAAGAAATGGAAAGCGGTCTTTGTTCGAGCGCCAGTAGTCAAGGGGATTGTCGCTTCTGGCAATGGGTACTTCAGTTAGATAAGTCTCTAGTTGTTGTGTGTCTGTGATTATTCCAACACCCCTGCGGATCAGGCCGCTTCCCTGTAAAATTTCCTCAAACATCTGAGAAAGTGAGAGTATAAGCCTCCTCACTTGTACATGACCGATTCTAAGGCTTACTTTGCTGTGCGCTCCCTGTCGAGTCTCTTCCTTCACAAGACATTTAAATCTCTGTCATTTTCTCCGTTGTGTTTGCAGAACAAATGTTGCTTATTGCAACTTTGGTGTCCTCATCTGAAACTTTAAAACATTTCCATACGCGTGATAACGCAGCGCGAGTAAAAACCTAACCTGTGCTGTGAGAGGATGGGAGAGACGGGGCAACATTCATTTTTAGCTTGCGTATTGATATTTTTTCGGCGCCCGAAATTTCGGTGACCCATATTTTTTTTTTTTCATTTTTTTCTTATTTTTTTAAATAAAATACAATGAATGAGAGTGGTCTAAGGTTACCTTTGCAGCATTGGCATATTTGGTAGAGTTGTAATCTCCGCCCATGCGCAGCACATCCTCAGTACAGTAGTAGAACTCTGAGAAGCCATAGAACTGGCTGTTGGTGAAGTCAATGGGGGCCTGGTATACACCGTTGAGCGAAGTGGTGGTCTCGTTGGTGCGGTTAAGGAAGGGCTGCAGCTGCAGACGACACTGCTCGAAATTTCCGCTCCCACGCAGGTGTAGCTTCTGACCAGGGGGGCCGACCTCGTCTTGGAGGTCTGAGGGCAGGCACGGGTCGAGCACAGGGGAGTCAAGAGTCTCTCCAAGATGCTGATCCAGTTGCCTAAAACACAAACAAACACATGCTTATAAAGGAGAAAAACTAGACATCAGAAAGGAAATATGCGACATTATTTAACTAAACTACATTTTACACCAAAATTTAACAAAAGTGCTGCAGTTTTCAAATTTTTAAAAAGTAACCCATGGTAATTTTACTTGTTTTGGAGGCGAGTGTTGCTAATGAGGTTTTCCTCGTATCTCTGGCGCGCTGCATTCCCACCAAATCCGAGGAACGTCGAAACATAAACCCGGTACACGTGTTCAGTGCGATGAGCATCACAGCCGAGGTTAAACTCTGCCAGCAAATTCTTAGCCACCTCTTCCTGTCAATGCACATGAAACCACAAACACCGGTAATCAGAGACACATGATCTTGAGATGTGGTGCATGAAGGAAAGAAAACAACCGTCCTTAACAAATATGTTAATACATGAGCACTACAGGCCATAAGTTCCACGCACTGTCATTAATCAGCACACGCTGGTACACTGCTGTTTGTGTGTTAGTACTGCTACACTAGCTGCCTTTAAATCCGTAAGACAAACATGCTTTTCATTAAAAAAAAAAAAAAAGGTCCAGGGAAACAACCTGCTCCTAGGCGATCAGATGTTTTAGTGAAACACCAGCCTGTTAGTGAAGAAACAATGTAAAATAAAGCAACCTTACAGCCAAACTTCAAATCACACACACACACACACGTCATGAGGCTGATCATTTTCTCTGGAAAATAATTACGCCTTATACATGACCACCACACGGCAGACTGATTTTAACCCAAAGCCTCAGCTCTACAGGCCTTCTCAGTCCACAGGGAAGGAAGGGCAAGATATGATAACCAAGAACCAGAAAGACAAGAGGAAAGCATGTCAATGACCAAACCAAGCTTCTGGCTTTATAAATGGAAATTGTTGTAGATAATAACCTGTTTTTGGGAAGCAAAGCTTACAGTTTTGGGCACTTCGTATGCTATCTGAGTGGAGACGCCGCCCATGTCCAACACTCCGGCCGTGCGTCTGCGCACCAACGTCTCCTGCTGGTCTCCGCCGGGAACCTGCACCTCCACGACCTCGTCGTTGTCTAAGAAAACACAGTCAAATGAGTGCACAGTTCATTAGGAAGGAAAATTGATTTCTATAAGAGGAAAAAGAAAATTCAAGCAGCAATTAAAAGGTCCAAGCACCAAGAACAGTTAATTTGGGGTGTACAGATATTGTATAGCGTATGTAAAACATTTTACATGCAGTAAAAGAATAAATGGCATTAAGACATCGTATTTTTTTTTTTTAAACAATCCAAACTACTAAATACTCTCTAAAAGATTTTAGGAAATGTACCTAGAATGCCATAACCCATTCCACCAAGACAACGGGTAAATTGCCCAAAATTAAATACAGAATATACAGATCGTAGTGTGGAAACATTGATCCAATGACCGGGCATCAGCTACCCACAGCTTAAAATTTATACACCCATCATATAGGCAGAGCATTTAGAACAACCCATTAACATAGGATGCAGGTTTCCCTTGTGCCACCAAAACAGCTCCACCCCATGAGAAGCTGCATGCTGTTATAACGATTAAGTGAGGTGCTACATGTTAAACAAGAACTAGAGGTATAACCAACCCTTAAGCAACATTCATTAGTACGCTTGATTTTATTGAGAATATCCAAACAAATAACATAAAATAATATTAATAAATTCTGTAGTCACTAATCTTATTGTTTACAGACTAATTCATTTATACATGTACATGGGGAAATGTTCTCGAAAGCAAAGATAAAATCCTGCTAGCAAACTTTGGTCTAAAAATAAACAACAGAAAAGAGGCAGCTGTAAAAATTGGCCTTGGCAATGATCCCAGCAAAAAGATAAGATGTATTTTTAAAAAACAGGTGCAAGTCAGAGCTTGAAAAACACTGACGCATTAAGAACAGGCAGCATGGTGGATCTTTGGGCTGCCTTTGCAACATAGAGATGCTCATGAGAACAATCTTTTAGAAACAGGATCCATGAGTGTCACCATCCATTTAGAGACATACTGTATTTGTGAGTTTCAACTTCTGATTTACAAATAAATAAATTAAAGATTGACAAGAACCTAAAAATTTTTTGATTAATATACTTAATTTCCATCCATTTGGTCAGAGCTCATGCTCATCATGACTTCTGTGAAATGCCATCCAAGCTACTAATGTCAATATACACTAAGTGCATAAGTTATCTTATTTGCCATGCAAAGTCAGCTCACACAAAGCAGTTAAATGGAACTAAAAAATGTAACAAGCTACGAATTCATATAAACTTTATAATTTTACATATCACACACTACAGTAATGAATCAAGTTTTCAGCGCTTGGCCCTCTTACAGCTAACAACTCACCATCGTCGATGTGATTGAACCTTCCTAGCACAAAGTTAATCCCAATCCATGCATATACACCTAAGGACAATGACATAACAGGAAAAATCAGTACCATGACTACATAATTACAGTAACTGACTGTTTTTAACATTACAGTTAAAATAATTAACAAATTCTCACCCTCCTGCTTTCCTGAAATGACTTCCACATGAGAGTCGGAAAAGAGGAAGTTAAAATTCACAGGAATGTCCGTTCGCAAATCCTCCAGTAGAGCCTCCTGCTGACTAAAAAGCAAATCAAACTATAAGTAACGCTGCAAAATAATACACAAAATAATAAGTACGTTATTGTTGTTCGAGGCATCTTAGCAAGGTGTCGGAGTGAAGGTACCTCTCGGGCAGAACCCTCATTCCTGCAGTGCACAGTATGTATAAAGGGGTTTCCTGGTGCTTGGCCTTGGGAATGTGTTCAGCAGCAAAGCTTAGCAGAGGGTACATGTAATCACTGGCTTTTCCTGGTGTTGTTGCATATTCAGAAATACCTGAATATTAAACGGAAGAAAATACGATATTAAAACACTGTTACATTCTTTAGCGGTTTCCATCCTGCGTTTACATACATACTGTATAACAAGATGCTTTTTAAATACTTATCTCAGATCACATCATAGCATGTACTGAAATTTACATTTGTTATCCACAGTATATGCATGTTTAAAGACCTCACAGCAAATATAAAAAGTCCTTCTTTTTTTTTTTTTAATAAGCGGGTCATACATTTTAATTTGAATTTGTAATTAAATTAATTTATACCCCCGTATTATTGTATTCATGACTCTGATTGGTTGATTCCTTTTTTTAATAACATCAGCTCTGACAGTCCTTGTATTAATCATTAATTTAAATTATAAGTTAATACAAGTTGTGCTGAAGTCAAACTAGGACTTTGAATTTAATAAATTTAAAGAAGACTTTAAGCACAGGATGTCGATGTGACAGTTAGAAACAGTAAAACATTTAAAGGAGAGTGCAAACATTTTAAAAAAGGCTGTACGTTCTTGAATAACGTTTCTGGTTGAGGTTGCTCGAAGCCTACTGTGGCCATTCTCATGTACAATGCTCACAGAGAGTGGTCCTTGAAAGTCGACAGATAACTTGTCTGCAAATTGCGCAAGAGGTTTATCCGCCTGTGGAAACTGTACACACAATCATTTAAAAACACCACATGCACTTTACAGGAACTCAACTGGGAGTCCTGACCTCACTCCAAGGCATTTCCACATGTATGGGCCATTAAAGGAGTTCCTGGAAGGCCAGCATTGAGACAGGAAGCAGGCAGTCCGATCATGTCTCCAGCGTACTGAGGAAACTTTCTACCTTGATGAACTTAAGGGAGTTTTTACTTTCATCACATGTTCTGTTATTCTGCACAATCAAAAGTCTGACTTGAAAGACTCTTCTACATTAATCCTTGTTTTAATACGTTGCCACTTCTATAGCAACAACCTATTCACAGGGACTTGGATGGTGGACGCCCCATATAAACTGATTTTTAAAAAGTGCTGGTATTTTAACAATGTTTAATAAGGTGAAGTGTTGTACATGTCCATGTTTAATTTCCCACTGTAAGAATATCTTCAGGACAGACCACTTCACAGATTCCAGTTTCTTGTCAGCAAACCAATCTTAAAAGCTTTAAAATCCAGTTTTGTGACTAATTCTATATCTGTAATCTTCACATACAAGTATTCACATACTGTATGTGTCATAAAGCATCATTTTAAAAGCTCACAAGATATTTTGTTAATCGGTCCCTCCACACAGACCTGGTTTAATTTTCATGACAACCGGTTTGCGGTTCTGGTCTCTCATTTGCCGGATGTCCAGCAAGTCGTGAGGGTTTCCGTTGTGCCGAGGCCAGGTGTACACAAACACACGCGAGCCACTGCTTCCGCAGTCCACCACCACGCCATAGTTCAGGTTGGGGTTACTTGTGTCTGTGGCCTCCATGTCCGTTACCCGTGACAAATGCCTGAAAGTGTGGAGTTTACAAATGTCAAAATTATATCTGCATGTCCAAATATATATAGTATAGTACAGTATAAAGTACAAACATAAATCTAACACAAAAAAAAACCTCCCTGCACACTACATGTCTTCATCACAAAAATTTTAAGGCATTACAAGAAGCCGACCTGTGATAGTGCTTATCTTGATGCCAGATGGTCTGGCTTTTGCCTGTGACCAGCAGCAGGTAGAGAAGACCCGCAAGCACCAGCACTGAACCGCACAGGAGCAGCTGCCTGGATGAGGGAAGCATGAAGCGGGGGAACACGGCAGGAGAGAAGCTGAAGTGCCATGATGCTGGAAACAAGCAGGAAATACTAATCCTGTGGATGAAACAGATACATAAGTAACTGTTGGCAGGGTCACTGCTGATTAATAAATAATGACAAACTGATGAGCATGCATGGTGCAGAACTCAATTACTTTCATGTATTAAAGAAATAAAGATGACTGCACATTTATTAAATTAGGCAAATATTCCATTAAAATTACTCTATATTGCCAAAGGTATGTGCACACCTGATCATCACTTGCATGTGTAGGTCTTGAAAAAGTTTGAAGCACACAACTGTATAATGTGTCTATTTGCTCTAGTGTTACAGTTTTACTTCACTGGAACTAACATGACCATACTCCCTGACACTCGTGTCTTAATAGACAGAGCGTCATAGTCACACTCTAAAACCTAGTGGAAAGTCCTCCCAGAAAAGTAGAGATTATAACAACAGCAAAGGGAGGAATAGATCTGTTACAGGATGATCACCAGGTTACACTGGTTTGATGGTTGGGTGTCCACAAACATTCGACCATAGAGTTTTTACTTGCTTTTTTCTAAACTTTGCACCAAGCGAAAATCAAACCCAGTGTTTAAAAGTTCAATTTGATGAGAATCCTGCTTGATTTTAATATTCTAATACTTTACTTAAAAGCACATATTCGGTTTCAGTTACAGCAAACTTTACTCACAAACAATGAATTATATTACACTTGTTACAAGCATATTTACTTTTACCAACCCAATGATAATTTTTTTATCATATAGTAACTGTGTTACTATAAAAGTGTTTAACTCCCCTTATACCACAGAAAAGTGCCCTACTGTATTTTTAATTTAATAACGTTTTTGTAATGTTTAAGATTGAATCCATCAACCAATTTTTTGTTATTACTCATACCAGCTTTAAGATACCTTATACTAAAATTCAAATGAAATAAATTAATAAATGAAAGGTGACCATTAACCCAAAAAGCTTCGTTAAGCTCTTCGAAGGAAGAAAACACTGTACAGTACTCTATTCATGTGGAAGTGAAGATGGAATCACTTGTCACAAACCCATACAATATCACGGCAGGTGCCGACTCAATTAATATTGCAATTCTATAAGTATCACAATTTTATATACATTCTGATTTAATATAATGTTTCCAATTTTCTTACAATTTGACCTTAAATCCTTTATCCATTTTTAATAACCCAAAAGTTTTGTTCAACAGCTTTACAACTTTGCTAGCTTTCTTCAACAGTTTCACAACTAAATTAAACACGAGTAGTTAAATGTAGCCTGTTTCTTATAGCATTAGTTTTCCCACTTAAAAAGCACAGCATTTAAACAATACGAACAATCATTAAATACAAGAGTTTAACATTTAACTTAAAATTTAATTTAAAAAGCCACATGTTTACTGAGCAGCACACGTCTCTGTCATCCACCACAATTATTATTTCTTACACACTTAGCAAATAGGTCACCAATGTGTGAATAGTTCAAAGTATACGACCTGTAGGATTATAACATATATGCTTGTCACGTGCATGTTTTGACACTAATTAGTGCTTGTGGTGTTTTGAGACTGGGGGAAGTTTGTAAAAAAAAAATAATAATAATAAAAAGGATTTTAAAACTAATCTGCTTGCAGCGTTTATAGAACAAAAGCAAATCAGAAGCTTTCTAATGTGTGCAAATTTTGATAATGTAATGCCATAAAAACGTCATTCTGTTGCACCATTTAGAAGCTTGTGCATTCGATACAGAATCAGTTATGTCCAACGTGATTTGTTATGGTTGATCAAGCTGAAAAACAGCCAATTCCAATCACTGTCTGAGATACTGGTATATCTCCTTTATAAAATGTATACAATAAATAAAAATAAATTTTGGAGTTAACGTGACAATACGTAAATCTTCACACCAAAGAAATAGAATTCATAACTGAATCAATGTTGTTTCCATGTTTATGTGGAAGTGTCCGTCATATAAATCCCTGTTCACGTTGTTATGTAAGAAACAATAATGCATTATATCAACCGTGGTAGTATAATAAAAACTGTCTGATACATTAGAACTAAGAGTCCAACATCAACAAGATGTAATTATTAATAACATTACCAACAACAGTTTCTATCATTCTTTGAGGATTTTAGTCAACTGTGTTAAGAAACAGTCACATGAACCTACCTTCCCATTGTGAGCTGTATCCAATGATGCTTTACAGATGCTGAAAATTTTCCACACCTTCACTCCTAGACGGAGAGCTTCTCCTCTGGATAGGAGTTCTCCTTATGAACTGTCATCCTCAGCCTGACATTATGAGAGCGTAAGAGAGAGAGAGATGACAGGGAAGGTTCAACGTAATCAGTAAGTCTTTACTTGAACCTGTAATAATCTCAGCCACATGTGAAGGAAGACGTGGCAAAACCTGCTGCTCACATGATCAACCTCCACACGGAAGAACACCTCAGCATGGGGAGAACACATGGCTCAGACTAGACTCGAATACACACAACAGAACCAAACCTGGCTGATACGCAGTAGTGTACAGACATTTTAACAGATCTGACCACATCGTGTGTGTGTGTGTGTGTGTGTGTGTGTGTGTGAATTTAATTTATCCTAGTTAGAGTGGTGTTAAGGTTTGAGAAAAACTTTAGGAAACCGGATAAAACTTAAATGTTTGGAAAAGTGGTTAGTGTACTCATGTATTGAGTCTGTTACTCCATTGCTTGGTAATATTATTATAATTATTAATTATGTATTATATACTATATGATATTATGTTACATAATAACTTACACTACTTACACTTCATGTCATTTTTATTCCCCAAACTAAAATATCTAGCTACATTTTCTGAATTTAGTTTACTGTTAGAAGGTAGTACACCTAAAAACAATTTTATACGTGTATATATTTGTGTTGTTTCTTTTATTTATTTTATTTTATTTTTTTCACTTTTGCTGTGAACAGTTTCCCCCAGCCTGAGGAAGAGACGCTATCACGCCACTACGTTATTACAGTATTGTTGCTACTACTACTATTATTATTATTATTAATTATTAAGAACAACAATGAGACTGTTAGCTACCCATGCTAACTGTCTCGCGCTGAATTAGATAAGTTTAGCTTTAAGTTACCCACCGTTGGCTAGCCTGCCAGCAGCTAGCTGTTCCATCCCGGGGAAAGCTGTAAGCTCAGCGTCCTAAATGTTATAATCCAGGCAGGAATCATCTAAAAACGTATCCCGACTTAATAATAACCGAACAGCCGTTTAAAAAAAAAAAACAGCTCCCCGGCACCGCTGCTAAGGCTAATGCTAACGCTAACGTTACAACATCCGAGCCGACAGCAAAGCTCGTGCGTAGACAAGTAGCTGGCCACTGCGCATGCGCCGTTGTTATTGACACCCTGACACGTGTTCAGTCAGATAGTTTTGTGACGTAATGCCTTCGAAGTTGGAGTTTACTATAGATATGTATTACAAATATACTGTAAGTAATTAATTTATTCCTAGTGGAAATCAGACTGTCATTTCAGATGTCTACGATGTCATTCTTCCCATTCTTGTCTATGGTGTTTCTCATTCTCAGATATACTCAATGTGAAATGTGGATATCTGCAACTGAATTATGATTATCCATCATTTCAGTTTGAGATATCTACTAATTCTTTAATTTCAATACAAGAGATCTTCAACTCATCAAAGATCAACAATCTTTGCACCGTGTTCGATTCCCTCATCAGGTCTGTGTGCATTGTGTTTGCATGTTCTCCCCATGCTTGGTGGGTTTCCTATAGTTATTCTGGACCAAATACATGCAGATTACACTGGGCAGTGGTGGAACATGAGAAATAATATACATGTCCAAATCTATTGTGCTGCTTACAATGCTAGGATCTATTTGCTACAAATAGATTTGCCCACTAAATATTAATACAATAAGCTCTTAAATGAAGTTTCACAGAATTTTTTTTTTTGGTTAAGTGAGATGATTAGTCATTCTCTGGATTTATCAAAACAAACAGATTATTGTTTCTCAGTTTCATGAAAAGTCATCTTTCAGTTTAACAAACCAATGCACCAGTCAACTTTTAGTTAAATGAAACGATCAATTTCCTTTTTGGTTTCATTTGATTTAATGGAAAAAATGGTGAATGTGCCTTCATAATTTAACAAAACTGATCAGCCAGTCTGATTTTTTGGTCAAATGACAGGATCAGCCAGTCATCATTTACTTAATTTTGGTGACTTTCTGACTGTATGTTTATAGA
This sequence comes from Clarias gariepinus, assembly GCF_024256425.1. Lineage (NCBI taxonomy): Eukaryota > Metazoa > Chordata > Actinopteri > Siluriformes > Clariidae > Clarias > Clarias gariepinus. The sequence continues at coordinate 30,612,979 of NC_071108.1, read as the reverse complement.
GCAATGACTGTTTATTTTACAAAGTAGAGTGGAACGCGAGGAATTACTATCATGTTTAATCATTCATTAATTACATATGATACAACTGCAAATCACCTTGTTAAGCATAGTTTCTTATTTTTATTAGAATACATAATACATATTACTCTAGTAAAAGGCCACTCTTTAAAATGTTTTTTTCTTTTAAGAAAATCACAAACATGCCATTGCGAACATAAAGGCAAAGAAAGAAAAAAAAAGAAAAAGCCCATACAGGCTATTGGATTGCCTTTTTTGTATACAGTGACAAGCCTATCTAGTTATTTGCACCAGCCATGTGAGAAAACAGGTATATCATCAGGTATATCCAGCCGTCCATCCATTCATCCATCCATATTTTACGTTGCCTTCCTGCAGAGAAACAGACAAACACAAGAAATATTTGCATATGCCCATATTAGAACAACAATGCAAAACAATCAGATAATTGTTTGTCAGTTTCATAAAAAAGTCGTTTTCTTTCTTTTTTTTTTTCTTAACGCCATGCCAGCTTCTACAGTATAGCTATATTCATGGTGAGTTTAACAAACCAATCCACCAGTCAACTTTTAGTTAAATAAAACGATCAATTTCCTTGGTTTCATTTGATTTAAAAAATATTGTAAAAAAATAAAACGCACAGCTTGAGTCGACCCAGCTCTCGTTCCAGCTCCTCATCTGTGATGTTAGTGTTAGGAATGGTGGGCAGAGAGCTAAAGAAAGTGTCGTCCAATACACTGGTGGCTTTCATAGAGACAGGGTGATTGGGAACATCCGGAAGTGTTAGACTCGTGTCTGGAGCACCGTCTTCCAATAAAGATTTCAACTCCTTCTCCAGCTCTTCTGATTCTCCTTCATCTGGGATAAAAACATTGATTTTACAATTAGTGGATTACAGGCAAGGACTTCTTCTTCATTAGATAAGTTGTTGTTGACTTTAACAATCTTATCCTTAATTCCCCTGTCTATTTTGACAATGCAACTCTCATCAGTGTGATCTTTTCACTTGTCTTTCAAGCTCTACTGCTTCTCATTTCTGAATGTAAAAAACATAACTGCAAATTTGGTCCCATTTGTGAACAAAATATTGACATACTTGAGTCTAAAGCTCCTCCAGCCAGAGTCTGGTTAACTTCATCCTGAGTGTCACACAGCTAATTGGAGAGAAATAAGAAAAAAAAGCCACGTTATGTAATAAGAACAGCTCTTTGATATAAGTCAAAATTACACAAGGACACACACACTTAAAAAAAATCTCTAACCTCCTGGATCTGATCAACCAGGTTCTCTGCTCTTTCGACTGTTATACCCTTCAGTGAAATCCTCAGAGCTGCTACACCTGCCTGGTATGCCTGCATCACCTACCACAAGCAAACACACACATGCATATTTTTTTATGTAAAAAATAAATTTTTAGCATACAATTTATAATAGACTCTACAAAGTGGTAATTTAAAGCCAGATTTTTTTTTTTTATTGCTGTTGCTAAATTTTGTAAAATCAATAGTATGTGGGTTTTACCAGGCGATCAGACTGTGAGCTCGCTATCCTTTCCAGGATTCCTTTGACGGTTTCGAGCTGAGCATACAGCCGATCTGCTTTGCCCTCTACACGTTTTTTACCCTTTAGGCATCTTAATGCCTGGGAGCGTGTGTCGGTGTGTGTGTCAGAGAAAGAGATAGAGAGAGAGAGAGAAAGAATTTAAGATTATTAAATCTTGCTCATCAATAATTGGTAGATAAAATTCCTGCTGGATAAAAATCAATAAATTTTTTTTTTTACATTTAATAATGTGATCATACCTGTGACTTTTTCCCCTCTTTTAGCAGAACCTTTGCCTGTTCTTTACATCTGGAAATAAAAGAGCCTTGAAATAATATGCCTTGTTAACCAAACTAATTGAATTACATTACAATCATACAACAAACAAGGTGGTACTGATACAATAAAACCTTGGATTGCAACTAACTTGGTCTGCGCGTGTTTTGCAGGATGAGCATGAATTAGAAAAAAAAATTAAACTGAGCAAGGTCTTGAAATACAAGTAGTACATATACGCTTTGCCTGCCGAGCGTCACATGATCACAACTGAGCCAATGGTTCTACTCTCTCACATGCTGCGGAAAAATTGGCAATTCTCTTCCATGCTCTCTCAGTGTGCGTCACTCGTATAGTCAACATTCGTGCGCACGTGTACTGCTATAGCATTGTGACCACGTGTGTGTGTGTGTAAAGCATTTTTTGTGTGACTGTTCTTTAGTAACTGTACTGAAACAATGGCCTATGGGAAGAAAAGGTTACAAAGGCTGTAGCAGTGCGGAAGAAAGAATCTGTTTAACAACAATGCAGCGTCAAATTTCCTGCGAAATCCTCAAAAGGAGGCAAAAGCAAATCTCGTTAGGTGGGTTTATTGGTAAAGTCGCTCAAAAAGAAAATGATTCCAGTTTGTGTGTGTGTGTGTGTGTGTGTGTGTGTGTGTGTGTGTGTGTAAAAAACTCATCATGCACAGTAGCACCCCACCCCCCACGCCTCTCCTCTTTTATCTCACACCAGCCATGAATCCTTTCAAAGATAAAGTGCAAGTAATTTTTTATTTTTTTTTTACTTTATATTTTGTATTAATACTATATATTAATTATTTTTATATGCATCTTTTTGGGTTGTAAAAACGAATCATGCAAGTTTGCATTATTTCTTTTGGGGAAAATAAAATTTGATATACGAGTGCTTTGGACTACAAGGACGCTTCTGGAACAATCAGCGAATGTATGAGAGGTAGGAAGGGTCGGCGACTATAAAGGAAGTCGGAAGGGTCGGCGACTATAAAGGGCATAGAAAGGGACAGCTACTATAAAGGGCGTAGGAAGGGTCAGCAAATGTATGAGAGGTGGGAAGGGTCAGCGACTATTAAGGAAGTCGGAAGGGTTGGCGACTATAAAGGGCGTAGGAAGGGTCGGCGACTATAAAGGGCGTAGGAAGGGTCGGCGACTATAAAGGGCGTAGGAAGGGTCGGCGACTATAAAGGAAGTCGGAAGGGTCGGCGACTATAAAGGGCGTAGGAAGGGTCGGCGACTATAAAGGAAGTCGGAAGGGTCGGCGACTATAAAGGGCGTAGGAAGGGTCGGCGACTATAGAGGAAGTCGGAAGGGTCGGCGACTATAAAGGAAGTCGGAAGGGTCGGCGACTATAAAGGGCGTAGGAAGGGTCGGCGACTATAAAGGGCGTAGGAAGGGTCGGCGACTATAAAGGGTGTAGGAAGGGTCGGCGACTATAAAGGAAGTCGGAAGGGTCGGCGACTATAAAGGGCGTAGGAAGGGTCGGCGACTATAAAGGAAGTCGGAAGGGTCGGCGACTATAAAGGGCGTAGGAAGGGTCAGCGACTATAAAGGGTGTAGGAAGGGTCAGCGACTATAAAGGAAGTCGGAAGGGTCGGCGACTATAAAGGGCGTAGGAAGGGTCGGCGACTATAAAGGGTGTAGGAAGGGTCAGCGACTATAAAGGAAGTCGGAAGGGTCGGCGACTATAAAGGGCGTAGGAAGGGTCGGCGGCTTTAAAGGGCTTAGGAAGGGTCAGAAAATGTATGAGAGGTTGGAAGGGTAAGCGACTATAAAGGAAGTCGGAAGGGTCAGCGACTATAAAGGGCGTAGGAAGGGTCAGCGACTGTAGGAGGGGTAGGAAGAGTCAAGGACTGTAGGGGGCGTAGGAAGGGTCAGCAAATATAGGGGGCGTAGGAAGGGTCAGCAACTATAGGCGTAGGAAGGGTCAGCGATGATAGGAGGTGTAGGAAGGGTCAGTACAGGGGAAGGCACTATGAGATATGGGGAAAGGGTCAATCACTAGAGAAAGGGTATAAGAAGCCAACCACTATGTGGAGATTTAAACCACTATGGAGGCTAGGGGAGGAGTCAGGTACATGAAGATCAACCTGAATGACTTGTAAATTCAGAATATTTGTATTTATTTTTTAGAAATAAGCTTACTTACCTCTCCACTTCCTGCCCCAGGGCCTCAAATCTCTCCTCCAGCAGCTTCTCACTACGCTGGAGCTGGTAGATTCCTAAGTCCACTTCACTGACAGGAGACACACGTCCCTGTCCTGCTTGACTGAACTTTACCAGCTAGACAAAACATGAGTGAATACCAAGTCTTGTACAGAAAAATATACATGCACAGCTTTGTAATATGAGCTCTTATGCTGAATCTCACACACCTTTTCTTCCTCGTGCAGTGAGACGGTAACATGTTTCTCCCTCTGGAGCTGCAGCAGCGCAAGACACAGTGTAGTCTCATCAGGACAGATATGAGAGGAGAAAGAGCGCAGCTCCTGAAATGAGAGCAGCATGCGCCCTGCAAGAGGAGAGCTCCGATACGCAGCCATCAAAGCTGCAGCCTTCTCCTGTAACACACAGGAGGTTTAACATTAAAACACCTGCCACTGTGGCTATGGAACTGGTAACTATACACTGTTGGGAACTTACTTTAACCAATTCGATTACCACAAATGTCTCCTCGAGTGGAACTCGTCCACTGCCCAGTAGAGCAGACAGCGTCCATTTCAGAGGTCGGACCAACAACAACCCGACGCCCCACGACAGCCAGCCGGAATCAACATTAGCAGCAAAGTCAGATTCTTTCTGCACCTTACCACTTCTGAAACAGAAATGCAGCCACAGGATGAGCCAAAAACAAAAATCACAATAAAAACAAATAATGTTTATGCACTTCGTCAAATCACACCAACGTTATAAGCTAAGACTCTTGCAAGTATAAGTCACTTTACCCTGTAAGTACTCAATGCCACTAATGGTTCACCACTGTTCTTTTTTTTTCTCTTTTCTCCCCTGACTGAAAAATACACACACAAGCTATGTGTTAAGTATGCTAAGCTGCACTGCAGTACCTGATCATGCTCTGTATAACAGTACTCAGCCCCAGAGGAACGCTCCCCTTGCGACGAAAACTTTCATTCAGGTCCTGCAAGCTCACGCAAACAGATCCACGTTGTCTGCAGCTCTGCACCACCAAAGGTGTCCAGAAGTTTATCTTGCTGTCCCAGTCGGTTGGGTTGACTTCTCGGTTCTCTTTCAAAGCCGAGAACAGGAAGGACATCCGTTCATCATCATCCCAGTCTGGAGGAAACTCAAAGGAGGACGTACCGACTTTCTGCTGTAGTGAAACTGGCATTGCGCTAAAAAAGAAGGTAATAGGGTCAACGCACATGGCAATGTATGAGGTTGATAATATGTCATTTACAAACTCCAATCATATTAACAGGGATGAACTCCGAACATTTGTTTTGTTTAACCAGGGGATTGGTTGGAAAAGCAAAGATGAATCATGTTAGCTTAACAATCTGTTGAAGTACAGCGAGACACGTCTCCTAAAGGTAGGATGCACAGATTCTACAAAGCATTTCATTAGATGAGTCATGAAAAAAACAAAAATTTTTCGACTAATCCCGTCAAAGGGTTGCCACAGCAGACAATCCAATCTACGCACAGCTTGGCACAGGTTTTACACCAGATGTCCTTCCTGGTGCAAGCCTCACATTTTATCCGGGCTTGGGACCGGCACTGCATCCACTGGCTGGGGTTTGGAAATTGGGTGGAAATTAAACTTAGGCCTTCTGCATGGCAGGTGAGAAACTTACCACTGGGCCAACAATCCCCAACCGGATTAACAGGATGAGTCATGGAAAAAATATATATATATATATCATTATGTGAAGAACATCTTCCAAACTATTTATGGCCACAATTCACCAGTCTTGATTTCAGAGCCACTTTAAATAACTATGTTCAATAAACTGTTCATTAAAAGCTGGAAAAGAAATAAACTGTTGTACAGTAACCTTAAATACTACACAATATTATACATTACAGCAAATAAATACCAGTAACCCATATTTTCTAAGAACACAAAATCACAAACTACAGGTAGTGATTAATTTAATTCCATAATAATCTACTAAAACACATTAAAGGTAGACATGAATAGCAAACATTACATTTACATTTGCATCATCAACTAACCTTAAAGGTATGTTTGACACAAGCATTAGCAAACAAACTAAGCCACATTAATGTCTTCTTCAGGCATTTCTGCTTCCGAAGAGCTAATAAAAACCTTCATTCCTGTTTACAAAAAAGCAAAACCAAATGTCAAAACGAATATCTTATCCCGTTTTCCTGTTATGGTGTTTTGCTCCGGCTGTATAAACCGAGTCCTGAATGACTATTACAAGCACTTAATAGGCTGCAAAATAACGTGGTTAACACCCTAGGTAATGTGCACTATTCTGCCAATGAGGAGTCGTTTGAGTCGCAGCCAAACAACCCGGAAAATAGCAGCGTAGCGCGTTCTTCTTCGCTTATTTTAGTCTTAGGCTCGACTTTAGTTGATTATGATGCGGCACCTAGAGGTTTGGAGTAACTACAACGAATGCACATAGAGCAATGACTTGTGTGTTGAGCAGGAAACTAGAAGTTTATCAATTCAATCATTAATTCATCTTCTGAGGCTTAGGACGCAAGTTATTGGGTACACCCCAACAGGGTGGCAAAATTGTATTATTCTCTTTGCTCTTGGAGCAGTTTCTGCCACAAAAATTTTCTCTGAAAAAATAAATAAATAAATAAATTATATATATATATATATATATATATATATATATATATATATATATATATATATATATCCAAGTAAAACATGGCACGCACACACACACTACAGGCAATTTAATCTGCATGTCTTTGGAATGTAGGAGGAACCTGGAGTATTTGAAGTAAAACCCACCAAGCACAGGGAGGGCATGCAAACACCATGCACGCAGAACCAAGGCGAGATTCGAACCCTTGGTCCTAGAGGTGCACAGCCACATTATGCCACAGTTCGAATAGTAAATTAAAAAAAAAAACTTAAAAATAATATAATTGCACAAATTTTCCGACCTTAAATTCATTTTTGTTAAATATTTGATAGATTATTATTTATAAATAAATATTTAGAAGTATCATTAATTTAATGTTTTTTAATTATCAATTTTAAGGGTCTTCCTCTTAGTCCAGAAGATGATATATTATTATATGATTATTATAGATTATAGATTATATAGAAAGAAATACCTCCAAGGAATTTTCCTTTCAGTTTACTCTGACTTTACTTTCTTGTACCTTTTTACCTCAGTAGACATGTTACATTATTTTTTAAAAAATACACCAATCCATACTTATAATCATGCCTTCCTTAGTAAAAAATAAAATAAAATAAATAATAATAATAAATAAATAAATACATTTCCTAAAAGCTTTTTTCTTTTAAACAGCACTGCATTTTATTTCCTGAAAGGATGACATTTCCCTTGACATTTATTTAAATTCATGTTTGCATATTTCTATCCTAATTGAATTATCAATTAAAACAAATCTTATGGGATTCCACTACATTGCTCTTTTTTAGCATAAACACAAAAGAAAATACTGCTAACCATACCGCAATCATTCAAGATTCAGAAAAATACATTTAAGATATCTCTGTGGGCTGTAGGTGGGAACGGATCTGAATCAAACCCATGACTATGGTGTAGAATGAGAGGTGTTCGAATCAAACCAGGATTTGTGATGAAATTTTTCATCAGTAAAAGCATAAAAAAACAATTGAAATTTATAGAAATGCAAACACAGTACGGAATAGTGCAAATATTTTAAAGAAGGTGGCTCTGCGCCCACTACAGGCACTTGTGTTCTGTCATTCTGAACAATCAAAAGTCCCAGTTTGACTTGAACGCCTCTCATAGGAATATAGTAGTAGATCTGAAAAGAAAGATAGAAAGAAAGAAAGAAAGAAAGAAAGAAAGAAAGAAAGAAAGAGAAAAATATTTATAAAAGGAAAATTATAGGGAGTGTTTTTTCCCCGTTTTGCTGCCATTATTGCTGCTACATTACAGAATAGTTAAGTCTATTGTGCAGCAGCTTTCACACACAACATTGTCTTTGTGTCCTACATGACCATGGGTCGTATTTATCTAATGTTTTATAATTGCACATTATGTATTCTTGTGTACTGTAGTACTGTACTGTTTTGTTTAGTTCCAGTTTTTAATAAAAACCCACTTTACTTGTCTTCCTGAGACCCGATGTTTTTTTCCTTCAGACCTCTTAAAAGATCTCATACATCGATGTTTCTATTCTGACCTACGCAACATTAAGAGCAGGAATTTGATCAAACATAATCATGCTTAACCTGATTCAACATGGACAAGACATAGTGAGAAAGTATTGTAAAAATTTATTTTGATAGACATTTGTGACATCTCATGTTAGTCATGATTCTTCGTCATTGAAATTCCAAATGCTCAGTCATACTGTACACAGGCTTTTTTTCAGTAGTTTCAGTGTATAGAACAATTTGTATTTTGATGGCTGATGAGTTTTTATGCGATGGCATAGAGTGTGTTGAAAAAAATGGGTCGGAAAAATAATATAATTATTGCTATAGAAATGATTATAGCTATTAGTCAAGCGCAGCACATGCATGAAAAAGTCAGCATGAAAATCTTATATCAGAATTTTTTGTGATTTTGTAGATAACCATCGAAGAGGCTACGATACAGTAAAGTATATAAGCCTAGGTAACATTATGTGCTCATGAACTTACTGTGCGGTCAACAAGCACTTATACTGTATATGTTTCAATTATGATTTTTATAAATAGTATATGACTTTATCTTGGTCACTTGTATCCTGTATTTTCTGGACAGGCCAATCAAATTACAATAAATGGTATGACTGATGACACAAAATTACATTTTAAATGCGGAAAAAAGTGCTGAGACTGTCTCACTGTTTACTTCAATAGGAACATCTGTACAGCTGCTCCTTCATGCAATTATTTTGTCAGACAGTCATGTGGCTGAAATGATCGTGACCTGATCTTAAAGTATAACTGTATCAGGTTTTGAGACGTTATGAATTCTAAGATTCTTTTCACCATATTTTTTTGAAAATTTGATAATGTATTATTTGATCATAATAAGCTGAGATCCCATTTTCTCCTATTTCTTATATTTAATGTGAACATTCCTGCATAGTAGCCACATGGTTGCCTGAATACAGATGCTCCAAAAACTATATGTTTATGGAATAGTTATGTCTACTATATCCGTATAAGCTTATGAACAGTGTCCAGTTCCATTCTTGAAGAGCAAGTCAGCATGCTAATTTATGACACATTTATACAAGAATAAATTTAAAAACCTGTCTCAAAGTCCGGATCCTATATAAACTTAATTTGAAACAAAAGCTTCGAGGCATGTTGATCTTTCATTAACAAAACCCATCCTTCTTGGATGAAAACATCTTCAACGTCTTTAATTCACTTGGCGCTGAGGTCCACAAGTAGATGTTGATACGCCACAGTCTTTCCTTTAAAACTGGCAATGAGCAAGATGTCCTTGTTGTCAATGGAGACGAGGTTGAAGCCACGTGGCGCCAAAACGTTGAGCTCCTGGAAAGGCTGGAAGCGCTGCGTGAGCTCATCCCAAAGGTAGATCTTTGAGAAGGAGTAATCGCTGCCCAGAACCAGGTACTGCCTCACTCCTACACTAAACGGCTGTAGTGCCATTGAGCCACGTGAAGGGAGTGTCTGGATCTCAACAAAGCGCTGGCTTTCCCAGCGCACCAGCCTCGAGTCACCGATAAACCGCGTCAGGCAGAGGTAGAGTGCCTGATGGGCCCAGAAGTGAACGACCATGTGGACATCTCCAGCACGTGGGATTTGTGAATGGAAGACGAACTGGCGTGTCCCACGGCTCCACTGGTACACCACCGGAGGTTGCGAGGAGCTCGAGAGGATTAGTCGGGCCTTACCGTCCATCTCCAGGAAGTGTATGTGTGTGTCTCGGTGCCATGGGTTAAGAGACTGGTGCGAGTAGAAGCCGTTGCTGTTCCAGCGGTAGATGCTAGTGGAGCCTGCCTTGGAGCTGTCGACTACAGCGAAGAAGGTTTCTCCTTCAATCTGGAACATCTCGATGAAGTTCGGTTTGCGTACACGACTGGCATCGATGTCCTGGATTTTGACAAACTGCAAAGGCCCTTCTTCCCACCTGCATAAAAAAGTTATTGAATATAATTGCTCTGCATTTGTTATTTAGAACAGAATTTTTTTAGAATTACAAATGCAAAAATAAGTTTACATTGTACCAGTACCCCTATTATTTTTAAGCTTTCTTTGGGAATATTCTACGTATCTGGCTAAATCAAAGAAAATGGCATTCCTAATGTGTTTTATGTTTCTATAGTAGTCTTGTGTGATATATAAAAAAAGTTGTCACTTCTTTACTTTATATCACAATGCCACCATATCCAGTATCTATTTGCTCCAATTATTTATTATAATACACTTTTTCTTTAGTTCTTCGGATGGCCAGCCCCAATTCCCTAATTTCACACACTCTCAACTTGAGTCAGGCATGTTTGGTTTCTGTCGAAGAGCATTCTTTTGATTTATGAGTTAACTATGGCTTGCTATAGCATGTGATTAGTTAAAAATCAATTACCCACATTGACATTAGGGAAAATTTTGGACACACCTGCTTTCATTTTTTCATAGTCTTTTTCATAGTCGTTCCTAATTTTTATTTCTTTCTACAATGATATGGAAATTAAACAAATGATTTTTTTTTTAAGTTGTATCGAAAATGTACCTTGAAAATCCATCAAGCTGAGTTTTTGTGATTCTCACTGCTAACAAAAAAAAACAGTTCCCAACCACACAGCAAAAAAAATATGGGAACTATGCTGAAAGTAATGCAAAAGTTAAGGGATAACCTGTATATTAACTGACATGTCATTCAAACTCTACATGTTAGTAGGATAACTGTTTCTCGATGCAAAGGAACTACTCAACATAGTCTCTATCGCAAGACATGCATTTGCTCCATTGCTCCATTGCTGAACCCAACTCATAAATCCTCTTTGAAAAAACCCTTTTTTACAGTTGATGGTCTGGCACTGTGTGGTTTGTCTTCAGTGCTGGTTCCCCTTCTTTAACTTTATCTATTTGAGCACATTGCTCTTGTTATCTTCATAAACATTTTGTAACACAGTGGGAGACAACCAACTGTGACAAAGGGGATTTTCAAAGAGGAGTTGGGTTCGACTATGGCGCAAATACATGATTGGTGATATGTTGAGTAGTACATTTCTATAGAGGAAGAAAAAAAAATCAGTAACCAAGCAGTTTACAATCTGCCAAAGCATGGCAGATTTTAAATTAACGATGAAGTTTTTATGTTCTCCCCCTGCTTGGTGGGTTTCCTCCAGGTTCTCTAGTTTCCTCTCACAGCCGAAAGACATCTAACTTAGGCTAAGTGGTGTTCCCAAATTGCCCATAGTGTGAATGTTGACCAGAGTCCTACCATGATCATACAAATGGAAATAAATACAATGGTTACCATTGATCTCAACAGCCCCTAGTTGGACTACAGAGGTTCCTACTGTATATGGATGGATGGAGATAGCAGTTAAGAATGTCCTAACTTAGTAATTATTCCACCAATCAGGAAAATCCTGAAAAAAATGATACATAATTCTGGATGTACTGTACGTATGTATCGAGTAACTTACTGATAGATATGGGATCCTCCAAAGAGTTGGGCCACCACCATGTAGAGTGTGTTGTTGATCACCACAGGCTTGCAGTACACTGCAGACCGAGCTGGAAAGCATAGAAATGTTACACATTAAAACTACCCACCTCCTTCACCTCACCATCCTCACTCAGCAATGCCCATTACTTTAAAAGCAGCCTGGGTGGAGTAAGAATAGAGCTGATGCTTTTAGACACGCTATAGCGTGTAGAGAGATCAGGGGGTCAGAGAACATTTATGCTTTGGTTGCTGACAGTATTTAATTCACTAAAACCTTCCTGTGAATAAGAAACTACCAAAGAATTGTTTTAAGCAAACCTGTCATGGGTTAACATCAGCGGTGAGTAGAGTAGACTTAAGTAAGAGTAGCTGTACTACAAAATAATATTACTTAAGTAAAAGTAAAAAGTGGTCATCCAAAGTATTACTCAAGTAAAAGTAAAAGTAAAAAAAAGTAAAAGTATTCGGTAAAAAGATACTCAAGTACTGAGTAACTAAGTATCATAATGTTCGTAATAAATTTCTTATAGAAAGCAGCCAGACATATGTAACATATGTATGTTTGAACAGCGTAAAATATTTCCAATGTAGGATGGCTTACTCCAAGCAGATAGTAAATAACATTAGAAAATGTGCACAAGTGGCCTCACTTTATCATAAACCTCTAGCTTATTTGCTAATTATCTATGCTAACATTGCAACATTCAGTGAAACAGCTAAACTTACCGCGGCATGTTTCCTCAGGTGAGAAGTCAAGTTTCTATGCTGAAATATCTTTTTGTTCTGAAAAAATTTTTCCCGCTAAGCCACCAGTTTGTGTGGTCATGTGACTATATGTTGTTATTATTACTATGGCTGATTGGTCAAACGGAGTCATGTGATTATGTTTCCACGTCTGATTGGTGAAACACAGTCACGCGGTAGATTCACCGGCTGCACTTCTCTGGCAAAAATAAAGAATATCTAATGTGTAGATAAAAATTAATAATTAGAAAAGTAACGAGTCGAGTGTAGCCGAATGTAGCGGAGTAAGATTAGTGTTTCTTCTTCGCAAAACTACTCAAGTAAAAATTTACATTTGGGCAGACGCTCTTATCCAGAGCGACTTACATTTTTATCTCATTACACATCTGAGCAGTTGAGGGTTAAGGGCCTTGCTCAAGGGCCCAACAGTGGCAACTTTGTGGTTTGAACCTGGGATCTTCCGAACAGTAGTCCAATGCCTTAACCACTGAGCTACCCCTGACCCCTAAATTATGGTGCAGTAAAAGGCCAATTTAGTGTTGGAGGTTTTAAGGCTAAATTTGACCAGCCTGGTGGCCAAACTTCATTGATTGCACATTCCACCAGTAAGAGCAGAGTATCAGAGTAATAGCACTTAAAATATTGAAATCAACACAATATTATGGATGACATATCAGAAATCAAAAAAGGATGCATTGTTGGTGCGCGTCTCGCTGGCGCATCTGTGACCAAGACAACAAGTCTTTGTGATGTATCAAGAGCCACGGTATCCAGGGTAATGTCAGCATACCACCAAGAAGGACGAACCACATCCAACAGAATGTGAACGCAAGAGGAAGCTGTCTGAAAGGGGTGTCCGGGTGCTATACCAGATTGTATCCAAAAAACATAAAACCACAGCTGCCCAACCCACTGCAGAATTAAATGTGCACCTCAACTCTCCTGTTTCCACCAAATCTGTTCGTCGGGAGCTCCAAAGTACATGGCTAGGCTGCTATAGCCAAACCTTTGGTCACTCGTGCCAATGCCAAACCTCGGTTTCAATGGTGCCAGCAACGAAAATCTATGGCTGTGTACAATGTGAAACATAAATTGTTCTCTGATGAGTCCACCATCACTGTCTTTCCCACATCCGGAAGAGTTACTGAGTGGAGAAGCCCCAAAGAAGCATACCACCCAGACTGTTGCATGCCCAGAGTGAAGCATGGGGGTGGATCAGTGATGGTTTAGGCTGCAATATCAAGGCATTCCCTTGGCGCAATACTTGTGCTAGATGGGCTCGTCACTGCCAAGGACTACCAAACCATTCTGGAGGACCATGTGCACCAAATGGGTTAAAACATTGTATCCTGAAGGCGGTGCCGTGTATCAGGATGATAATGCACAAATACACACAGCAAGACTGGTGACTGAGTGGTTTGATGAACATGAACGTTGAACACAACAAAAGGAGGTCCTACACCATACTAATGAATTGTTTCAGTTTCATTGTCCAACCCCTGTAACTCTTTACTACCTACCTCTGGTTAACATTATCAGAAGGTTATTTAGCAAATTAGGTAATTAAGAGCTGACTTACAGGTAATGTTGTAATGAGTCTTGAAAAGCATGTTGACATGATCCCAGATGTAAACGGTGCACATTCCCGTGCTGGGCTGAGCGAATACTACATACAAGTCATCGTTAAAGTCATACGACTCCACTGAGAGGGACTGGAATGGGTAGGTCTCATACAAAGCAAAATCTGGATATGGATAGAGGGAGATGGTTAGGATTCATTGCATCAAATCATTGCATAATCGTTTGGACAAGCTGAATGATATATACAGCAGTTTAAAATTTTCATTTTCAAGTTTAGATCTGCCAATGTGCTCGTTCCTTACCTGCACTAATGCAGTTGAAGTCTCGTGGTGTTAAATCCTGGATGCGTCGGCCCTGGAACTCAAAGGGACTGGCACAGTATATAGCCGGGACGGAGGTGTTGCTTTTCTCCATCCAGTCCACCAGCCACTTAATCTTACAGTCACAGCGGAACGAGTTCCCTCTCAGGTCTCTGAGGAAAGCGAGACACAAGTTTTACATTGGTTCCTTAAATAATGAGGTGTTTCGCTGTATCGAATCTTTTTAATTAATACATACGTATACTTATTTAAGGCAGGAATAAAAAAATGATGTGGCATGTTGGTGTTGGAAGCTGAGGAACTTTTACAAGCACATCCTGGGTTCTTTTATTCCACTTTAACCACAGCAATTTGCCAACGATTACAGGTTTTTCATTGAATAAGGAAGGACACATCATACTTTTAATCCATTTATCATCATCATCTATACTGCTTTATCCTGTATACAGGGTCGCACTAGGGCAGTTTGGGGAAAGCCAATTAGCCTAATCTACATGTCTTTGGACTGTAGGAGGAAACCCACCAAGCACGAGTAGAACATCCAAACTCCATGCACACGGGCGGGAATCGAACCCTGACCATGGAGGTGCAAGGCGACAGTGCTATCCACTAAGCCGCCCTTCAGTTAGTGAATTATGATGTCACCTTTTTTAACGTAAAATATGGTATTGGAAGTGGAAGAAGACTTCTGAATTCTATTTAAAGTATATTAACTCATATGCAGTGTCTCTAAGACTCACAGGTCAGTGAGGATGTCCTGGTGTTTGAGCAGTTCTCTGGGTAAAACCTGAAGATTGTTGTTAGACAGGGATCTGCCAGATGAAAAGAAATGTGAGGTTATAACCTGTATTATAGTAAAAAAATGTGTTTTCTTTTTATTGGATCATTCATCTAATTTCGAGGGGTGTTCAAGTCAAAGCAGGACTTTTTATTGGGAAGAATAACACAACACAGTTATAAGAGTAAAAACTCTATTACCCTTTATTTCTCTATATAATCCCCTGCTGCACTAATGCACTTATCCTAGTGATTCACTAGTGCTTATATACCATCAGGGTAGAATGTTTTCCATGATCAGACTGTCTTATATGAAAGGATGGCCTCCCAGGAACTCCTTTAACAGCCCAAAGTCAGGACTGTACGCGGGATGTGGCAATATCTCCCATGTAACACGCATGTGATGTTGGTAAATCATTCTGTATACAGCTCCCACGGACAGATGTGTCTCTTCCACAAGTTGTTGACAAGTTATCTGTCAATTTTCAGGATCAGGATCAGGCACTGAATGTTCATGAGAACAACTGCAGCGGGCACAGATCAGCCAAGATACTCATTCACAGACATATGGCTTTCTTTAAAATGTTTGCACCATTGAAAAGGTTTATTCTGGCTAAGAATCTCATCACTGTACTGTGCTTGAAGTTTTAATAAATATATAAATATTAATATTTTTTACACCTTCATTCGTGAATGGGACACCACAAGTCCCTGTTTGACTTGAACAGCCCTCATGTTTTATGATCATCAAATTACCACGTTTAATACATACTAAAGAGGTTTAATTCGTGGTGATGGTACGTACAGGTGTGTTAGAGACTTCAGACCTCTGAAAGTGTATTTGGACAGAGACTTGATATCATTATTCTCAATAAACCTGCAGGAAAGAAGAGAAACAACAAGAGTTACACAAGCAGACTGAGAGAATCAGGGATGGATTATCAATTCCTCAAACCGCAAGTACGGGGATTAAAAAGATTTAAGCTTAGTGTGAAGTTCAGAAAGAGGAAATTGGCGAAGACTATGGATGTAATGGCATTCTGTCAAGACATTCCTCTCTCTCTTTCTTTCTTTCTTTCTTTCTTTCTTTCTAATTTTGCCTTTCTTGTAACCCACCATGTGAAATTACATTAAGAGTCCATAATAAATGAATTCAGACTTTGCTCTTGGCTCTCTGTGATATATGCGTCACATTTATCTTCTAAAACCTTTTACCATAATGACTCTCTCACACACACACATATCTCCCCCCCATTACGACTTTGAGCTTAAACGTTACCTGAATCTTAAGTTAATGTTAACAGAAAGCAGAAAATCATGCCTGTAGATGGAAAGTCCATCAGCATTTATAGATGATTTATGGACCCAAATTCTAGTTGTGTAAACATCAAACCTCGTCATTATTCTTAACGTAAGCTGCTAGAATTAGTATTGAGTTTTGATGGGTCTCTTGAATTGAATGTGTTTAATCTGATTGTTAACTCAAGTTTAAGTCAGCCAATGATTGATGTAGACTTGAACCCTTACGGAAAAAAATATATAGCAATATATAGTAAAATATAATGCAATATATTAAATAATGCCATATTTAGGAAACTAGTGCTTATATTTATTAATATAGTGCAATATACAGTATGAATGGACCATGTATGGATATACTGTATATATTGCAATGAAGACAAAAACCGATATGTTCATACTAATATGAATAATTGTAACTTTATGCATGTTTAGGGATTCTACACACACTTTTCTTTTGTCAGTGTGCTCTCATTAATGCCTGTAAAGTCCATGTTGTTCGAACTACATTAACGTATGAGCGTATTGTAAAAAGATATATAAAGAAATAGATATATTCAATCAAATTCAATATATTATGAAGGATATTGTTGAATATAAAATTACATACATTAAGATATACATTTAAATATATTTTAATATATGAAAAGCGGTGTACAATACAATACAATTCCCAATACAATATATTATTCTGTATATTGTGAATATATTTTTGAAAATGAATATCTTTTTTTTTTTCTGATACTTATTAGTTAGTATCAGTTAGTGTAGGAATAAGGAATACTAAAATATATATAGTGTAATGTGAGCTGTCTGTGGAAAGTTCAGGGATAGAAATGTTTACGTAGGAGAATAATAGACTAAATGCTAAAAAGAGAAAATGAGGAAAGAAGCAAGGCCTCTGAATGTCCCCTAAACCCTTAAACTGTTTATCTGTGTGCTTTAATATAAAGTTTCTTGCATGTACTGGTTTTATACAGAGATATAGTAGGTACAGACACAAACAGGACGTCCAACATCAACATTATTTATTTATTTATTTATTTATTTATTTATTTATTTATTTTGTTGATTTTTTTTTTTTTTTTATTCATCCTTAGTGCACCCACTACTGGGTGAAATCTGAACACAGATACAGATAGAGATAGGGATATTTGGACACTGGACAGATAGAGAGTGTGTAACTGAGTTACAGCATGTCCTGAGGTAAGTGCAGATCAGACTCATAAGTGGAAAAGAGACAACAGGAGTCTCTGTGGTGCTGATGCAGACTGTAAATAAATCCACTGTTCGCTGTGTGGGATTCATTACAAACACACTTACATACAAAAACACTCGCTAACGTCGGGCCAAACACTTCAGCCTCCAGTTATAGATCAGAGAGCAGCACTGCGCTGCAGCAATTAGGAAAATGTCCACCTCAGCACTGAGACTGACTCGAGCAAAGTCACGATCGATGACACACACTCCAAGCGACCACGACTACATACACACACTCGGTCTAACAGAGCTATTTCCCTTTGTTCTTGTTTTTGTATCTTTATGTTTCTTATTTCTTTCATTCTTTGCTTGTTTTTTTTCCCTTTCTTTTTCTCTCTTCTTTCTTTTTTTCTCTTTTTCCCATCTTTATATGTCATTGTCATTAATTCTTTCTTTCTTTTTTCTTTTTTCTTTCTTTTTTGCCTTATTCATTTATGTATTTATTTGCCCCATCGCTTTCTCTCTCTTCTTTCTTTCTTTCTTTCTTGCGTCTTTTTATATCGTCATTTATTCTCACTTTCTTTCTCTTTTGCATCTTTGTGTCATTGTCATTTATTTTTTATTTCTTCCTTTCTTTTGTATTTGTTCTTTTTTTGCATTATTCATTTATTTATTTATTTTTCCGATCCTTTCTTCTCTCTTCCTTGTTTCATTCTTTCTTCCTTTCTTTCTTGCATCTTTCGATATCATTGTTATTTATTCTCAATTTCTTTTCTTTCTTTCTTTTTTTCTTTCTTTCTTTGTTATTTGTTCTTTTTTCTTTCTTTTTTTGCCTTATTAATTAATTTATTTATTTTCCCCATCCCTTCTTCTCTTTTCTTTCCTGCATTTTTCTCTTTTTTGCATCTTTATATGTCATTGTCATTTTTTTTTCTTTTTTTCTTTCTCTTTTTTCTTTGTTCTTTTTTCTTTCTTTTTTGCATTATTCATTCATTAATTTTTTTCCCACCCCTTTTTCTCTTTTCTTTCTTTCTTTCTTTCTTTCTTTCTTTCTTTCTTTCTTCTCTTTTTTGGCATCTTTATATGCCAGTCATTTATTTTCACTTTCTTTATTTTTTTCCTCTGTCTTTTTTATCCTTTTTTTCCCCTTTGAATTATTTACGCAACAATGTTGGTTTTAGTGACGTGCAGACTCACAGATACTGCAGGTGCGTCAAGCCAGAAAAGGCATCATCAGCAATCACAGTGAAAGTGTTGGAATTCAGCAAACTGCAAAGAGAGAGAGAGAGAGAGAGAGAGAGAGAGAAGACGCTGGAATTAAAATAGATCTTTTATAGGTCCTGTCCCACATGACATTTTAAGCCGCCTAGCTATCCTGCTCTAAACCTGCACGCTGGCAGTGAATGTGTGTGAGTGATCGAGGAAGTGATGATACAAACCTGAGCATCTGAGACTATAATACATTTCACTAGTGTTCAGAGAGATTCTGTTACAAATACACACAACGTACGATGATGAAATCAGGCAGGTGCTTCCACTAATGGCTTCGTCAAATTCATTCGTTTTAAAATGACTGAATCCTGCCTTGATCTCAACAAACCAACCTCTCAGCAAATCTAGCACACACACACACACACACGCACACACACACACACACACACACACATATTTGTTGCCAGAACAGACCAGCTATTGTTGGTTGAGTATGAGGAGTGTGTTGAGTGGAGGTTACTGGCTGGGTTGACTGCAGAAGTGACGCTGACCCTGTCACTGATACACACCGCCCTACACACACACACACACATGCACATGCACAGACTTCCAATTATGCAAAAAAGACAAATGCTTTCTAGTTTGGAACATATAATAGTTTTTTTTTTTCGTTAAAAAAAAACAAAACAACTAAATGTCCATCATCTGCATGAAAAAGACAGATTAGCTTAATGATAACCGTGATAACATTCTAAGTGTCTATGTGAACTGAAAAGGCATAGAATGACCGTTTGCTATATATATTCCTAAAGGTAGAGATTGCATTGATACACGTGCTGGTATCGTGTATTGGTCCATGCTCAGATACCACCATCGCATACCACGTGATACTATGCAGACTCGTCTCCAGGGTCCACTGTTGTGATATTAAACAAACATACAGTAAAATGGTAGTCAGGTAATCGGGAGGTATTTTGATGCCAGTCAAAACAACGTGAACTGCAAGCTGTACATGAGAAAGTACAACGCAAGTAACCTGATCTCTCATATGATGTGAGAGTGGACAATATGAGTGTTTGTTTTGAATGTGGACAACAGTGCTTGAACATGGAGCAGTAAAACAGGAGTGCATAGAAACTGTTACATAAGAGAGAGAGAGAGAGAGAGAGAGAGAGAGAGAGGGAGAGCAGTTCACTTCTGCAAGCACTGAGCACTGAGACGCTTCTTCAATCCACTAAATAAAATGTCTTATCACCTCCATTATTGATTAACACTAATTAGGTCACTCATTTTAGTGTCAGTATACACTCACTCACTCACTCATCGTCTATACCCCTCAATCCTATGTATAGGGTCACGGGGGGCGGAGGGGGGATCAGGAGCCTATTCCAGGAGACGTAGAGCATGAGGCAGGGTACGCAGACATACATACATACACACACTCACACACTCATTCACACACTACAGGCAATTTGGGAACGCCTATTAGCCTAATCTGCATGCCTTTGTACTGTCGGAGGAAACCAGAGTACGCGGAGGAAACCCACCAAGGACGGGGAGAACATGCAAACTCTATGCACACAGAGACGTGAATCGAATCCAGACCCTGGAGAAACGTGAGTATAGTGGGTTGCCCATTTCGAAACGGCTTTCCACTGATGCGATCCAAGTTGCACCCGGATGTACAAGCAACTTAGCCGGCATTCGGTTTGTTCGTTCGTGAAATGCTTTGTATGGGAGGTTCATATGCCAAGGATCCGCTGTACATGACTGCATTAATCAAACTGATTGAGATTACACTTCTTGCTTTCCATCACATCCGTCCTAGGAACACCTGCGCCTTATCAGCACTTTCTACTTGCACTTGTTTTGTTTTTTTCTTTTTCTATTTTCTTTCCTTCAGTGGAATTGTTCACCACTGCAAAACTGCTGCAGGGGAATTTTTAGATGTGTAGTACTTACAGGAACTGCAGCAAGTGTAGGTGAGAGAACGCTCCCTCTGGGATCTCGGAGAAGCCCGCGTTCACCATCGTCCTACAAAGCAAAGATATCAACATTATATAAAAAGGATGTAAAAAACACAACACAAATCTCTAAACACTCAGTATCACAATTCATTCAGAAATCAGGATCACTGTGCTAGATGGTCTATTGCAGCGTCTTTATATTAAAGAATATCTGGTATATTACGGCTCCACGAAGACAGCAGGAATTTGCAACTGGAGCAGATCTAACTGTCCTCCACTAAGAATTAACGCTCAACCCGTGCCCTATAAAGTGATCTATATATTCCACTGTTCCACGACTTCCAAGTAATTATTCGAAATAGACGGATCCTAGGTTGCTTCGAGGAAGGATTTAATCTATCAAAAGTAGCACACGCACTCTGCAGTAGTTACGTACATCTGGGAAAAGGAAAAAAAACAGGGAACTCTGTACATTTACACTTAGAGGTTTCTGTGGTCCGTGAACAGATATGAAGAAGAACGTGGTACTAATGGGGTTCCGTGCATTGCGTTGTAAAGTAGATGTTTAAGCAACACATTGTGGTTTGTGTGTTTTCCAACAAAGTGCATTACAGTGTCATATTGCACCGACATCATCAGCGTTTAGCAGAAAAGTGCATGTGGTCATAAGGTTAATATGTCCAGCCTTTCGTCTTTCCACAAATCAGCCATAACATTAAAACCGCCTGGTTACGATCGTGTAGGTTTCCCTTGGTTCCTTCAAATCAGCTCTGATACATTAAGGTATGAACTGAAGGTGTGCTGTAGTGGGTGGAGCCTCCATGGATCAGACTTGTTCTTCCAACACAACCAGCACAGATTCTCCAAACAAATTGTGATCTGTGGGATTTGGAGCCTTTAAGTTATTAAGATCTCTTTGTTTTGGTCCTCAAACCATTCTTGAACATTTTTTTTTGCAGTGCTACAGGGAGCATTTTCCAACAGAATGCTACCCAGAGGATTACACTGCCTCCACCATTTTTTCCCCACATATCCCAGGTAGGAACCTGGGGTCAGAGCACAGCCAGGATATAGCGCCCCTGGAGCAGATAGGGTTAAGAGCCTTGGGCCACCATTCTATCCACAATGCATCCTAGTGCCATCTCAAATGTGATTCCTCAGGCTACTCCACCTTCTTCCATTGCTCATGGTCCAGTTTTGATGCTCACACACCCATTGTAAGTGCTTTTGGCAATAGACATGGCTCAGCATGGACACTCTGACCAGCACCATACCAAACAATCTGTGATGTACTGTGTGTTATGACACCTTACTGTTAGAACCAGCATTAACTTTTTCATCCCCTTTTTGTGGGATCAGACCAGACAGGCTTTGCCTTTGCTCCCCACTTTTATTAAGGAGCCTCCGGTTGCCCAAAACCCTGTCACTGGTTCATTTCTTGCCCTTCCATGGACTGCTTTGACACTGCATATCACGATTACCCCATGAGACTTGTCGTTTTGGAGATGCTCTGACCCAGTCAGTGAGCCTTGGACTGAGTACCTGGAGAAAACCCACCAAGCACGAGGAGAACATGCAAACTCCATGCACACGGACTCCGAAGTGGGAATCGAACCAAACCCTGGAGGTACAATGCAACAGTGATAACCACTAAGCCATCGTGACACCATCAACAATTACACATTTGGGTTTATTTATAATTAAATGTAGATCATGTGGAGCATCCACTATACAAGCCCCTGTGTAAGCCATAATGCAATAATATAAGTGTATTATTACAAACCTGAACCACTACCAGAGCTGCTGTAATAAATAGAAAATTAATCAACACCTTCTGACCCATCAGAATGAAGAATTCTACATGTTATAACTGGTAATACTGGGAAACAACCTTATCTTGTAATGTTGTTTGTTTATTTAAGCTACTTCACCTTGCATACATGGTTCTGCATTAAGACACACAGATGATGATGGACAAAAGAGCAGTTACACTTAAAGCTGACCTCAGTCCATTTGTACACTGTGGAGTGTGTATACAGATGTGTGTGCATGTACAGTATGCGTGTTTACTTACAGTGAAATGATGCCAGGTGGAAAGCTTTTGGGGATGGCTTTAGTGTCCACGCAGAACGCGCTGTCTTTGGTGCAGGAGCAAGTGGCTGGGCAGCGAGGAGTTTTGGTCACTCGGCGTCCCTCGGCCGTTCCCTGCGTACACACCAGAAGAAGAAAGAGAGAGATGGCAGCTGATTTGATCCATCTCGGCCACCTCGGTGCACTCCTGCCCAATGATTTGGACATCTTCTCCTGGTTCTTCTGGTCCTGATCTTCTCTTTCTTTCTTTTTTTTTGTAGGAGTTTTTGAGGGATTTTGATTAAGTGCAGAAAATTAGCGAAGGAGCGAACGAAGCTAGAAAGTGGGAGAGAAAAGAAGAGGAGATTAATTCTTTTAAAGGAGAGGAAAGAAAGAGAGAGAGAGTAAGGCAGAGCCTGCCAAAGAGAAAGACAGGGAGGACGAAAGAAAGAGTGATGGCGTAAGCAAATGGCATACACTCACTGAGATACAGCTAGAGAGAGAGAGAGAGAGAGAGAGAGAAAGAGAGAGAGAGAGTATATATGCTATATATGTAGGAAATGCGTACTCTGCAGCAGCATCAGCTCTCTCTCTGTTCTTCCTCTCAGTGGTGCAGTTGTGTTAGCAGGGACTGCAGGACGGTATATGAGCCAGCAAATCTCTGCATGCTCACACACTCATGAAGACTTCTACACTGAATTATTAACCACTATTTAAGAGCACTTCAGGAGCATGGAGTGCACGTCTGAGATGAAAGGGAACAAATTTTTTTATCACATATCACAAAGCCATGATTTACAGTTCAGATCTGAAAAAAAAAGGAATACGCATTATATATTTATATTTTTAAATATTTATATAGTATTATGTGTAAGGTCATATGAGTTAATATTTAGATTCTATGATTAGAGACTTAAGTTGAATTCCCACTCACAGTACTAAAATGGCAATTGTGCTTAAACTTTTTACATCAAGAATTTTCTATTATTTATAGTTATGTTTTTTAGTAATAAGTGGTGCCTGTGGCAGTTCTTATACAGTACGTGTTATTGAGATATTATATCAACCTAGTATGTTGGCCTGTTTTTGATCATGCTAAGGAAATTAGCTTGGCTTCAAAAAACTGAGAACTTTAGGTAACTACAGATTTTTTTAGAAACTAAAAAGTTTCTTTCTTTTGTGTTCTATATTAAAATCTGGCCTTCACCAAAATGAAAAATATAAAAAAAAATAATGAAAAAAAAATATTTAGGGATTCTATTGTAACATGAGTGTGATTAGGAGTAACCAATTTAGGACCATTCCTGTGACCAATCACTGATCATCACTGTTCCCAAGGACCAATAACTAATCACCCCTGTTCCCAATCACCAACCACTGATCATCACTGTTCCCAATGACTAATCACTGATCACCCATCAGAAGAAGAAGAAGAAGAAGAAGATTCTTCCCAATCGGCGATCCCTAATCACCATTGTTCCTTATGACCAATCACTGATCGCCATTTTCCCAATGACTAATCACCGAGCACCACTGTTCCCCATGACCAACCACTGATCATTACTGTTCCCAATGACCAATAACTAACCACCCCTGTTCCCAATGACCAACCACTGATTATCACTGTTCCCAACGCCAATCACTAATCATTACTTTTCCCAATGACCAATTAATAATAAATTTTTTTTCCAATGGGCGATCCCTAATCACCACTGTTCCCAATGACCAACCACTGATCATCAGTGTTCCCAATGACCAATTACTGATCGTGACTGTTCCCAACCCCAATCACTAATCAGCCTTGTTCCCAATGACCAACCACTGATTATCGGTGTTCCCAATGACCAATCACTCATCATGACTGTTCCCAATGACCAATCACTGATCATCACCGTTGCTAATGACCAATCAATAAGTACCATTCTTCCCAATGGGCGATCTCTAATCTCCATTGTTCCTTATGACCAATCAATAAGTACCATTCTTCCCAATGGGCGATCTCTAATCTCCATTGTTCCTTATGACCAATCAATAAGTACCATTCTTCCCAATGGGCGATCTCTAATCTCCATTGTTCCTTATGACCAATCACTGATCGCCATTTTCCCAATGACTAAACACTGATCACCACTGTTCCCCATGACCAATCACTGATCATCACTGTTCCCAATGACCAACCACTGATCACACATGGTGAATCAATGACCATGCAAATAAATCTATGATGGCATCTCGTGACTGCCTGTTGTGCTTTAGCTACTTTTCTCAAGCAAAAAAAAAATGTTGGTGACAGAACAGCAGCTCCCATCAGCTGAAGCAGGTTAATTTCTAAAGATTTTTTCTGTCATGTGATTATCTGTTATGTCTATGTCTATGTATTTATATGTTATGTGTCTACAGTACGTTTTAGGTCTATATATATTGTAAATGTATATACAATAGAATGAGCTTCAGTTAACACAAAGTATGAGATATCTCATGCTGTCATATCCCATAATACAAAAGAGTAGGTACCATGATCTTCCGACTACAATGATCAGCCATAACATTATGACCACCTAATATTGAGTAGATCCCCTCTTTGCCAACAAAACAGTAATGATGTGTATGTTCTGACACCTTTCTATTGGAACCAGCATTAACCTTCTCCTCGATTTGAGCTACAGTAGCTCTTCTATTGGATCGGACTCCACGAGCGATCCTTCACTCCCCATGTGCATCAGTGAGCCTTGGCCACCCATGACCCTGTTGTCAGTTCAACAATTTTCTTCCTTGGATCACTTTTGGTATGTCCTGACCACAGCACCCTGGGAACATTCCACAAGGCTTGCAGTTTTGGAGTTATTCTGACACAGTCGTGTAGTCATTACAATTTGGCTCTTCTTACAGTAGCTATATTTTCTCGTTACAATAGCAGCTGGAAGGGGATGGGATATAGTAGGCAGCAAGTGAACCTTTTGTCCTGAAGTTGATGCGTTGGAAGAGATTTTGACAAGGCCCAAGTTGTGATGGCTAAATAACTGGGTCTGAGAAACTCCAAAACTGCAGCTCTTGTTTGATGTCCCTGGTCTGCAGTGTTCAGGTGTTCAGGACATTCCAAACGTGATTCAATGAAGGAAAACTGGTGAACTGGCGACAGGGTCATGGGTGGCCAAGGCTCACTGATGCACATGTGGATGAAGTCTCGCCCGTGTAGTCCGATCCAATAGAAGCGCTAGTGTAGCTCAAACTGATGAAAAGGTTAATGCTGGTTGTGATAAAAAGGTGTCAGAACACACACTGCACAACTGTTATGTTGGCAAAAATGGTGCAGTACACATCTAGCCACAAGGGGGCAATAGAGTATAGGAGCACATACTGTATATTCGAAGTACACACTGACCCACTCAGTTTCTCTCTCTCTGACACACACACACACACAACCTTACACTGACTCACACATTCACTTACTTATACACACACATATATAACTGCACTTTCTCTTTGTTGCACACTTGCTCAATATGCTCTCTCTCTCTCTCACTCTCTCTCACACACACACACACACACACACACACACACACACACACACAATGGCACACTGGTATCAGGCACAGCCCGATCCCTGATGCAAGTCTATGAGTGTCACCAGCTGTCTTTTACACACACACACACACACACACGGTAGCAGGTACTAATACAGAACATTGCTATTCTCTCTCGGATCGTTTAATGAAGAATGACGCTTATGATGGATGAAAATACAATTTAAACACTAAATATATTAAGTAAGCCAAAAGACCAGGACAGAGAGACTCTCTGAACCGTTCTTGCTCTCTGCAAAGTCAGCACTTTTCCCACAGGCATAGTATTACCAGCTGTGCTCTTGGAGCTGGGCCTTGTGATTCCCAAATCTGCCTTTCCTCCACCAATTTGGGTGCCAAGGATTTTATGCTCCTTTTTGAAAAATTGGCTGCAGCAATGCCACTGGGTAAAGGCCTGTGTCCTTCCAAAAAGGTACTCACTTTAACTATATATCATAAAGCAGTTTTTCATCAATCACTTTACCTATAAATCTGCCGAATCTCTTTGAAGGTCTGCATATTTCTTCTGCTTTTTAGTTCAGCTCCTCTGGCTCCTGTTGATCACAGGTGTATCGGAAATCACTCTGTTTTCTGACTGCTTTGGAAACCTTCCCATCCTGACTTCCGTTTTCGGTGACGTTTTAGGCCTCTGGCTGCTACACCTCACTGCTGCACTTTATTCACGCTCATTTGCTAAAACACGACAAAATATGGATTCCAGTTAGGAGCCCAAAGCCACTTCCCAACTGGAATCCGAAGCCAGACGCTCTGAAAGACTTTCTCTGTGTTTCTTTCACACATCTGTTTGAGTTTTTCTACTTTTCTCCGGGTTTTGGCCTCGCTCGCTGTTGAAACAGGAAGCTTGACGTCTCCAGACTCTCCTCAGGTGCCACATTAATGGGAAATTCCACACACAGTAGTGATTGCCCATGTGCCCGGATGGTTTGGGAGTCATAGAGTCTGAGCTACCTGAATATATCATGGTAAATAAATGGGTTTAGGCACGTTAGGATGTGCAATGTGCTTATGTGTAGTGGCCAAAAGTGCCCCACCTTTAAGCAGCCATATATAATCAATTTCTAACCTGGGACTACCTGGCTCAGCTTTTCGTCCCAGCAATTCTTGAAATCTTTTTTTTATTTATTTAAGTAATATAAAGGTAGGTACCATTAAATTTCGGCCCACATAACTGTGATATTTTAACTACAACAAACAGAAAAATATTAGTAGTGGTTCTAAAAATACTACCCTGAATCGTTTAGGTTTTACTCATTTACTATACCGCTTTATCCTGTATTCAGGGTCGCAGGGGGCCTGGAGCCTATCCTAGGAGACTTTGGGCACGAGGCGGGGTACACACTGGACAGGGTGCCAATCCATCACAGGGCACACTATGGGCAATTTGGTAACGTCAATTAACCTTACCTACATGTCTTTGGACTGTGGGAGGAAACCGAAGTACCCGGAGGAAACCCACCAAGCATGGGGAGAACATGCAAACTCCATGCACACAGAGAAGGGAATCGAACCCAGACCCTGGTGGTGCAAGGCGACAGTGTTAACCACTACACTGTTTAGGCATTATCTAAAATGGATTGGGATTATGTGTAGGTTCTGGGTAGGGGTAACAGGGTAATGTGCACACAGACCTGTGTGGGGATTTGGGAAGTGAAGGGGGAAACATGCTCGGGAACAGAACGGAACAATCGTTCCCAGTAAGAAAATGCCCTTAGTGGTTAAGGCATCTATTGGTAATTGGAAGGTCCCAGGTTCAACCCCAGCACCATCATATTGCTACTGTGGGGCTCTGGAGCAAGGCCCACTCTCAACTGCTCAGATGTATAATGAGACAAAATGTCGCTCTGGATAAGGGTTGTTGCATGTGCTTGGCTAAATCTGTGTTGAGAATGACTAGTCTTTGTATATACCATTAATTTAAACCGCTGCTATGTTGTCTTTATGTCATATAAAGATATAGGAAATGTCATGGCTGTTTCCATAGGCATTTTAGTTTAATTAAGGGTGAAAGTTTGTCCCTTTGTCTCTGGATAATATGAGAAGCTTGTGTCAAAGTTTAAAATATGGGTGAAAATATATGGTATTTAAAATAAATACACAGACACAAGGGGTAGCAGTAATATATACTGTATATATTTAATGCTGCTTGAGCCAATAGAAATTCAAAGACAAATCCTGCCAGCTCCCAAAGAAATTCCAATTAATTCTTATAGTTCCTGGTAGAATTCTCCCCAATTCTCTCTACTCCTGTAGGAATTCTAACCCATCTCACCCACTTATAATGGAATTCTGAACACTCATGCCTGATTCGAAAGCGATTCTGACCTACAGTATTATCTTTGCTTTGTGAAAAAATGTATTATCCTTTCTGCTCCTCCACAATGAATTCAGACCAATCCTGTCAACTCCCACAATTATTTCTAATTATTATAATTATAGTTACATTTTCGAACTGAGTTGATCCTATTTCCCAAAATAAAATCATCAAGACCCTGAGCAGAATAAGCCACTAACTAAAAATGTTTGAACGGGTGTGCTAAATACCACGGAACATGAGTCTGCTCACATATTAATAAATGTATCCTTTTTGGTTTTAAATAGCTTCTGATCTGACCACATCAATGTAAAAACCCCTGTGCAAAAACTCCTGTGGCTTTTCTTGTTGGGTCTCATGGGATCCCACACCAGATGTATATCTCTAGTGGGTAGCATTGCCATCTCATGGCTCTGGCGTCTGAGTTTTGATCCTGAGCTTGGTTTACAGTCTGTGCTGAGTTTCCTGTTTTATGTGTCTGTATGGGGTTTCTCTGTGTTAACTCTTTAAAATATGGTGGATTATATGACTTAAAATATGATTCGATTGGGATGTCTGTGACTGGAATACGAAAAGTGTTAATTAGCGTTCCCGATATAGGCTTTATTTGTCCCGGGTGTTTATTCTGTATGGTCTTACACAATATATTATCTGGCCAATTCAATTCACATGAGCCCATAGACACATGGCTATGATTGAAAAAAAAAAACAAAAAACAGTCAGACGTCTACTGAATCACATCATGAAAGTCAACCATAATCGGCTGCCATGCTGATGATGCCAGCACATATTCAATCTTATTTAAGCAAATTCATCTTCGGTCTAAATAGTGATTTGGTTTAGTAATATACGTCAGGAATATTGACTTTGCAGTTATAAGCGTTTAGTAAATGAGCTCTGTAAAATAAGTAGACCACTAATGGTATTTGTGCAGAAAGTAGTTTATTAACTCCACACACACACACACACACACACATATTGATT
Organism: Clarias gariepinus; assembly: GCF_024256425.1. Taxonomy (NCBI): domain Eukaryota; kingdom Metazoa; phylum Chordata; class Actinopteri; order Siluriformes; family Clariidae; genus Clarias; species Clarias gariepinus. The sequence goes on along the minus strand of NC_071108.1, from coordinate 30,583,265 downwards.
CGGAAAGAAATCAGAAACTCGATTCATCACGTCGTATACAGTATAAACTCCTGTCTATATTAAGCATACATATAAAAGTAACCGATAAAACAAAACAATAAAGAATCAATACCATCTGTGTTAGTCTTAGTACATTGAATAAGTCTAGGACGTAGTACTGGGAGTTACCTAAAGGAAAATCACACACTCAAGGTCTGATTTCTATTAGTTGCGGATGACTTGCTGAGCGAAAACAAGACTTACGGAAAGAAAGTGTTTACATGGCGTGTGGAATGAGTTCGAGTAACAGGGAGTACAAAATAAAAAAAAAAATAAAAGCTTCTTATTATTTTTCAGAAAATTCTACCAGAAAGAAATCACAAATCATTACACAAACAAGTCAATCGCATGCCTTCATGATGCCGTGCCGTATTGTTCCCACTGTTTGTAGATTTAAAAGCAAAAGGAATATGTAGCACATGCCTGAAGCAAAAAGGCTTTGCATGTAAAGTGAGACCGTGATTTTGTGTGTATGAAGGCTGTCTGTTCACACATAATGCTAACTTCGCCGCTGGGCAAATACTATTAATCTTGGAGACAAGCCAGTGCTGTTGATAGTCACCTGTGTGTGTGTGTGTGTGTGTGAGGGAGAGAGAGAAAGAGAGAGAGACAGAGGGAGGGGGAGAGGGAGTGACTCACCTGTGGAAGGAATCTGATCCAGAAAGAGAATGGGGTGGGGCACTGCCTGTGGGCCAGATGCATTGTGGGGGTTTTACACAGAGTGTCTGGAACCAGCTCACTCAAACGTCTTTTCCATTTATAGATGCTTTTTGGCATTTTGCACTAGCAAAATGAACACACGCACAAACATTTGTCCTTTTAAAAAGACTTTATACAGTATATATATATCATAACTTATACAGGGATATATATATATCATAACTTATACAGGGATATATATATATATATATATATATATATATATATATATATATATTTTTTTTTTTTTTTTTTTTTTTTTTACACACAATTCATTATTATCATAAAACTGAGAACCATTTAGTGTAATTTTTTTCCCTAACTCCAGGTTATTTTAATTAGATAAATTAAATTCAATCAGGTATATATAATATTTTCTTTAAAGAATAAAACACTTGGAAACATGTTAAGAATTTAACGCTAGCACATACATGAACATTATCCACCTTAGCATTTTGGCTAAAATTAAATTCCAGATTCAAGATTCAATTCAAGATTCAAGACCCAAAGAACTTTATTAATCCCAGAGGAGAGTTTTTTAAACACAATTACAAGGCAGCCAGGAGTTAAAGCTAAGCTCTGCTAAGCTAGCTTGAGGTAACTGAGGCAAGCTTAGCTTAGCTTTAAGAAAAGCAAGCAGTCTCTTCTAACCACTGGACAGTTGATGTCTTTAAGTTAATATTTAGTCCAGTTTATTGTTGGAGGCTCAGGTAGACTTGTAGAAAATTCCAGTCCTGAGCTATCAGGTGATGTTTGCTCCGCCCGTTTGCCCTTTACAGATTAGCCTGGGGTTGAGTTGGAGCTCCTGCCAAGATGGTGATGACCGGAGTTCTTGCAGTTCAGCTTCAAAACCGCACTTTAGAAACCCTGTGGGTGATTCCACAAAGGATTTGTCCAGTTCTTTTTAATACAGTTTATACATCTGACATTAGGTAAAGTTGCTGTCCATCATGTTTCAGTAAAAGCATGTTGTAAAGTATTTTTGTTCCTTATGGCACAGATTACAATATTTTATTAATTAAAAAGGATTTTTTAAAACCTTATTTTATTAGTTTTTTATCATTCTAGTACATTATTTTAATTATTTTTTTTACTTAATTATGTTTTACTTCTTGACCGTGCTGATCCTTGAGCTACTTTGTAGATGAAATGCTCTATCAAGAAATGCTATTGTTGTAGTAATATCATTAATTTCAATCCATTACTTTGGGTTAAGAGTCGTACAACGCTGCTCCTTTTGGTGGAAAACGTAAAAAGAATAAGTTGAATGTATTTTTAATAATAATAAAAAAATTAATAAAAAATAATAAAAACAGGTCTTCCCAGCCGCTGGATGCAGAGCCGTTCCTAAGGTCGAATAAAATGAGAGGGTTGTGTCAGGAAGGGTGTCTGGCATAAAAACTTGTGCCAAGTTGTGTGCGGATTGGATGGTCCACTGTGGCGACTGCTCGATGGGAAAAGCTAAAAGACCAACAACAAAATCAAAAACAGATTTAATATTAAATGCCAACATTTGGACTGTGCTGTTAATTTCTATGCATTACATTTTTTGTTTCATTACCCGTCTGACCTGCTGGAAAGTGTGCGTGGGAATTGGTTTCTCAGGAAGAGAACATGTGCTTTTAGATCTACGCTCTCAGGACTGATCACTATACCAGACTCCGTCAACTAAAATGTCAGCACATTCAAACAGCATGTTTGCACCTTGCTCCAAATTCCTTGCCTTGATTCACAAACCGGACCTGTTCACGACTTTACAAAAGGACCGTGAAATGGGTCAAGGCTCACCTGTTTTCTGTTTAAAGATCTCTTAAGATTTACGATTCACAGTCTTTCTCTTTACCCTAGTCTACTCTACTCTACTGAAGTAGAGCAATTAGAATGGAGGGTGTGAGATACAGGAAGTAAACAAGATGGGACACTAAGATTGATTGATGGGAAATAACCTTCATGTGACCTTGCTCTCTGTTCCACCCTGATGATTCGGCCTCACACAAACCCCTGTCAAACACACACACATGCACATACACACACACACACACAGCCAGTGACCCAGAACAGGTCAGAAGAGCCTTTTGCGTCTGTCAGATAAGTATTGTAGCTTCTCATCCTTTATAGAGAAATTAGAATTCATTCTAATGTCACCATGTGTTTTTTTCCACATACGACTATAAATCCCGATAAGTTTATGATATTATGCCTTGAAATTTTACATTTTAAACTCAAGTAATCACAGAACGTTTTGTGAATAATATGTGAATGAGGTTAAAATAAATTAATTAATGTTTCCAAAAAATTTGTAAAAAAAACAAATTGTGTGTGAAATCTCGATGAGAAAAAAATACAAAAATCACTAAAAATAAACAACTTCTGTAAATATAATATAAAAATATATAAATGCATATGTAAATATAATATAAAATATAATATTATATGAGTAAAAAATCACGAAAAAATTGCAAAAACAATGTAAATATCATATAAATATCATATCATGTGAAAATATCATATAAAATACACAACCCATCCATGAAGTACAAAAAGATCAAAACAAATGATTCCGATCAAAATTAGAAAGGCAGAAAACAAACATTTCCTAATATTTTCAAAAGACCTACTCAGTCATGTGATTATGGCTCATTATAATATTTGAAGGAGATCTGTGACTGATGCAGAGATGAAAAAACTAAACATACAAGCAAACAGCAACAGGGGTGTGAAGTGGCACTGAACACTTTTAAATCAAATTAATAGATAATAATTAATTAAATGTTATACAGTACCAGTACCACAACTACAAGTTTGGACACACCTTCTAATTCCATCCTCGTTCCTGATTTTTATTTTCTTTCCACGTTCTACTTTATAATATATAAGGATTACAGTGCTGAAGGCATCCAAATATACAATAATCTCGTTTAAACAGATGATATTTCTGAGGCTGGTGACTCTAAATGAACTTTTTCTCTGCAGCAGAGGTAACATTTTGGTCTTGCTTTCCTGGGAAGATCTTCATGAGAGACAGTTTCATCATGGTGCTTGATGGGTTTTGCAAATGTACTTGACACAATACTGTTCTTGCAAGAACTACTATAGTCCTTTATGCTACTATGCCTTATATTTGCTGAAATCTAGTATTAGTACAAATAATGTAGAGTTTGGATCAATCAAATGATAGGTAATGCTAGCATACTGTAGATATTAACGTTAGCCACCTTAGGTTAAGCTAAGGCTTAGCTAGCTAGCTTGAGGTAACTGAGGTGATTAAGCGTTTTCTGACCAACAGGTTGATGTTTGCTCCGCCCATTTACGGATTAGCCTAAAGTTTAGGCGGAGTCAACTCCTGCCAAGATGGTCAAAACCAGAGTTCTTGTAGTTGAGCATAAAAAAAAAACTGTTTACAAAACCTGTGGGTAATTTCATTTATACGGTTTATACATCTGACATTAAGCAAAGTTGCTGTCCCTTATTTTCCAGTAAAAGCATGTTTCGTTCATCATACCACAGCAGTTTGCCAACGATTACAATATTTGATTCATTTAAAAAATAAGATTTTAAAAATGAGATAAAATAAGACTTTTATTTAATTTTATTTTGAGCATTCTAGTACATTATAAAAAAAAATTTCACGTAATTACATTTTACTTTCTACTTCTTAATTGTGCTGATTCTTGAACTATGTAAAAATGTGTCTAAAAATCATATGGATGATGGAACTCAGCAGGAATTTTTTGCTTGTCACAATGTTAGTGACATGGTAAAGTAAATTGGTAGCTAAGACGAACAACAGTACAGTAACAAAACACTAAGAGCTGCGGCGTCCGTCCCAATCTCTGATCGGAATTCTAAACCCTGTTAGAAACATAAGGGACCATGAATGTGGTCAGATGTTGTAGGGAATCGATGTTAATCGTCATAAATGCTGCAAATAAGGATTGCTTTTTTGTTGTCGAAATTACATTTGTAATGTTGTGTTTGGGTCGTCCATTTACCACAATTTCTGTTCAATGCTGTCCAGAGAGGGGACGTCATAGTAACATTGTCACAACTATGTTACAAAGCTCATCCAACGTTAAGGTTCCTGCTTGAACTTGGCTGATTTCCTGTTGATGTTTTAAGTCTATTAAACCTGAAGCAGTTTGCTAAAATGTGACAGAGGACAGATGTGTGAGGTTCTGAATCACATCTATGTCCATTTCATAAGGACCAGAGATCCTGAAAAGCCACGACATGAACATGGTGGTTGGAAAGTACTTGCACCACAACCATTTTTTCTCTACAGCATATAATGAGAAGCAACCACTAACTGTAACTTTAGTCAAGAGAAAGAAATGACACGTTTCCGAAAATGGCTGTGCATGGGAGAGAAGACAGAACCAAAATAACTGTTTGGTTGTGGCAGTGTTTCCAAGTATTTGTTGCATGGGACGTGTTAAGAGTTCTCAATTGAAACCACATTGTTGAGCAATCTAAAGTTGTTGCTGGTGTTTTTGTTAAAAAAAAAAAAAAAAAAAAGTATTTGCAAATGTACTGCATTTAGAAAAACTTTGTGAACATTGGTCAGTTACGTTTTAATGGTCAGTTCATGACTATAAATAAGATTAATCAATTTAACCTGATTATTGTTTAGTGGTTGCACTTGATGTTACCACTTTTAACTAATGACATGGACTCTCCTTTCTTTAATTAGGCCATGTTGTGTGTTTCCTCATCAGACCTGAGAAAGAAAATGATATGGCAAACAGAAACC